>NW_024001781.1:0-1257 GCF_014805625.2 Glossina fuscipes
CATCGGGAAGTATTCCATTGTCGGTGCATTTGTGGCCTAAAAAGGTTACTTCGTGCCTGAAGAAAGAACATTTCTCCGGGTTCAGCTTTAAATTGTGTTGCCTGCATAGCTGGAACACATCTCTTAAATTTTTGAGCATATGTTGCTCGGAACATCCTATTACTACTAGATCATCCATGTAGAGAAATGCTTGCGATGGTTTTAGGCCGGAAAAGGCAACAGTCATCATGCGCTGAAATGAATTTGGTGCTATTTTTAAGCCGTACGGGAGTCGCGTGTAGCGATATGAGCCATTGCTTGTTGAAAAAGAAGTTATGTTTCGTGATTTCTCTTCGAGTTCGATTTGATGAAATCCAGACATTAAATCGAGAGATGAAAAATATTTAGCTCTTCCTAGCTGGTCAAGAATATCTTCGATTCTTGGAAGTGGAAACTTATCTGCTAGCAGTTTCTTGTTGACTTGGCGATAATCCACCACTAAACGCCATCTTTTTTCGTTAGTGTTTGGTGGAGATTTTTTGGGTACTAATAAAAGTGAGCTATTATATTCGGATATGGACGGATCGACTATTCCGTCTTTGATTAATTTAGTAACCTGTTTGTCTATTTCTGATTTTTGTGAATCAGGAATTCGGTAGTTTTTGATATATATAGGTGTTTTGTCGTTCAATCTGAGCTTTTGTTTATAGAAGTTGTTTGCAGTTATTGGTTCGGTTTCAATACCGAAAATATCGCAGAATTCTGTACATACTTCTGTTAGTGCTTGTTTGAATGTTGTGGGGAACTGTAATTTGTTTAATATTAACTTTTCTTCTTGTTCCGCTCTGCGGCCTATTGTTAAGATTTCAGCATTATTTAGACACTCAAATTTAATATCGCTACTACTTATGGCTACGTCGTTCATATTTGTGTTGACAACTCTTATAAAGGCGTTTTTGCTATCCACAATAGTACTGGCCACTATTACTCCTGGGTGTGGTGTTTGATTTGGTACCAGCACTGATTTTTCTTTTGTTGGTAACTGTATTAGACGAATAACTTCTGCTCTTGCTGGCAATAGGAGGGTGTTTTTTTTGAATGTATGTGTTAGGGGAATTTGTATTTGTGTGTGAAAGTGCCTGGGCCGTATGGTGAGGGTATCTTTTGTGTTTTGGAAATTCAAAACGCAATTATATTTTTTTATAAAATCCATTCCGGGAATTCCGTCACACTGTATGGGAAAGTTCGCGGATACTATGTGGAATTTGTGTGGGACTA
>NW_024001782.1:0-3243 GCF_014805625.2 Glossina fuscipes
CATGAAAAAGTCTCTTTAATAATTTTCCATAAAAACCCTTGAGAAATGGTATTTTGACGTAGTAAACGAATGCGACAAATTTGGATAGGATGGAGACCGTTTCAAAATGGGAACTCACCAAATGCGAATTGAACTCTTAAGGTCAATTTTATTGGACTCCTTTACATGCAAAAGCTCCCAAAAAAAAAAGAATAAATATAAATGAAGCTTGTTATGACAACAAGGTATAACTTTTCATATGAGAATAGGTTAATATGTGCAGTGGAGTAGGCGCTGCTTGCTGTTTAAGATACTTCCTCCACCGACTAATAGCATTTTAGCTTATTTTCTTATCTGACTTCATCGTTCAACGAATAGACTTTTATATGCTTCGGCAATTGATGCTTACAAGGATATATCACGTTGAACGTATCGCGTCCAGACGTTGTGTTCCTGCTAAATAATCTTTTCAAGGAAGAAAGTGTCCAAAAATTTTCTTTTGATGATTTGTAATTTTCGGCCAGAAGACCAGAAAAGTGGAGATCTGCAAGCTGGGAAATGAAATCTGGTGGAGAGTCTTCACTGTTGCACATCACTTCTGATTGCGGAGAAAATTGTAATGGTTCCACGAGACTATATTCTTACACGGTTATTCCCGGGTGACGTTGCACACATGTAGTAAAAATGTTCCACTTGATGCTCTTAGAAGCGGTTAGCCTCTTATTATTAGATAAAAGATACGTTATCTAGGTACCTATACTGCCTTGATAACCACGACGTTTATTGGACGTCCCATTAATGAGAAACAAAGGCGACTCGATGAAGTTATCAACAACAATTCGCACTTTATTGCAGAGTTTGCAGAGGTCGACTTTTTAAACTCAGAGTCAAGTGGCAATTCTCGTTGTTAATATTAATTAGAAAATTTAAGTAATTCCAAGAAAGAAGAAGAGAATCCATCGACGGTGGACCACATGGTTTTGAATGTCAATTGTCTTGGCCACTTCGTGATTTTTAGTTTAAATGCTTTGCAGGGGAATGAAATGTAACCCATGGCTATCATGCGTTGGCGGTAATAGCCAAGTTCAAAGAAATTAAAACGGACGAAGGAACTCGCATCGCAAAGAACCCTTGGGAATTCGCTGACCCTCAATCCTCTTCCATAGGCGGTGGCTGCTCCTAATGAAAGAAGGTTTTAGTCAAAAGTGGATTCAGTCACTGAACTACCTTGTGGGTCAAGGCGGGGGGACTAAGCACGTATAAGAAATTTAACTCTCGCTCGCAAGACGAAAGCTAATTTTCAGCTACGTGATCACCCCTCAGAATCATTTCACGACAGTTATTATGGACTTTGCTAATGTTCACTGAATGTAAGTGAGAAAACAAAATATGTATTAGCTCGCATTATGGGGTGTTCTGCGGCTGTGTGGTGTTAAAAATTTTCAATGTGAAGACGAAGCTCTTGGTCTGAACCTTAATAAAATTATTAATTAAGTTATTTAAAAAATTATTTTTTTCTTACTTGAAAATTGTATACCATAAGGTCGAAATCGTGCCTAGCAAAACTCAATCGCTTCGGAACAAAAATAATGACAGGTTTCACAATTCAACACAAACTTAATAGCGAAATGTTACCAAAAATAAATGAGGATACCAAGCCGAACATTCGAGTTAAATACGAACAGTATGCCAGAAGGCAGGATAATTTCTAAGTTCGAAAACTCTTAGTGATCTATTACGGAACATGTTCACGAAAAAGTTGAAGCAATCTATTCCATTGTCGCTACTCTTCGGCTTCTGTATTCATCAAATATTGCTTCTTCCTGTTATCATCTATTTCAACCGATGGAACAGCGCTGCCGCTTTTATGACGGCACGTAAGATGCGATCTCATTTGTGGATAACTTCAACGACATTTAAAATATTTTTTTTTTGCTATTCGCTTGAAATAAACGCTTAATCTTCTTACAAATAAAACCGATAAGAACTTATTTTTATCCGTATCGAAAGTACGATGCTGCGCATACATATAAGAGTCAAGTGAATTTTAAAATTCGCCAGGTAAAATATTACTTCGAAAGTAAGCATGAATATGTTATGTTAAGTCAAGAAAGAATTTCGTGGCGGTTTTTCACCAAAATGCAAGCGAATTTTTCTTATATTTGGAATGAGTTTTATTCATCACCTTTCTTCCACGTTAGAGATTTGGCTGTGCAGCATTATTACCAAAATTACGATACGCATATTTTCCTTAACTTATTATATGCCTTTGGTGAAGTTGAGACTTTGCGCTTGTTTAGGCATATCCGCCCCAAGCTTAACGCTTAAGAAGGGGTGAAAATGAATAAAACAAAATTGTGATATATTGATGGCAATAATTTAAGTATTAGTAACAAACACATATATCGACACGCAAAAGTTTTGAGCAAAATGCATCCTTCAATTAAACAATGATGAATTAATAAGAGAATAGTTCACAAGTTTTATGTATGCATTCAAATGCATCCAAATAAATAAAATTTTATTTGACATATCATTAAATTAAATGCTTTTGTAGAAATTTTATGCAAATAATTTATCATCTTGAAAATTTCTACCAGAACATTTTGACTCATCCGTAGTTTATCATAACGTCATCTATAACAGTTTCTGGGCATTTTATTAACGTTCTAGCCGGCATTTGCATATAATTGCTGAAAACTTTGACCTTTAATCTCCAAGTGTAACGTAAGCTATTTTAATATATTAATTAGGTGTTGTTAACTCAATCAATTCATATTATTGTCGTGAAATTGAAAATTTTCAAAACATATGTTATCGTTTAACTATAACAGCTCTTCTATATGCAACAATTTTCGGTCATGTGACGACCATAATTCAACAAATGACTTCAGCTACCGCCAAATATCACGATATGCTAAATAACGTTAGAGAATTTATGAAATTACATGAAGTACCTAAAGCGCTTAGTGAAAGAGTAATGGATTATGTGGTCTCCACGTGGGCCATGACTAAAGGCTTGGATACCGAGAAGGTAAGTAAGAAAGCTTTTTTCCTTTTTGGTCGTCCTTTTCTTTTTTTTTTTTTTTTTTTTTGATTTTCAGCTGCGTAAAAATATCACTAATTTTAAAGAAAAATTCAACACACAGTAGCCGAACTTTGTTTTTTCGTTGACCGTAGTTTACTAGACACGCCTTTGTATAAACACTTGGAAAAAAATTTTGTTTTTTTTTTTTTTTTTTTTTTTTTTTTTTTTTTTTTTTT
>NW_024001783.1:0-1557 GCF_014805625.2 Glossina fuscipes
TTCTTCTTCTTCTTCTTTTTTTTTTTTTTTCTTCATTCCTTTGTCACTTTAGTGGTTTTCATAAAATACCTTTACTTTTTCAATTGTTATGAGATATATATATATACATATACATATATATATATGAAAATGAACTGTCAAAAATATTTACATCTAAATATCATTTTCGTACTGAGATATGACGAGAGATGAGAGATAAAACTGCTTCAACCAAAGATTCTGATATTTTAAATTTTTAGAGATAAAACAATCATTCGTTCGTACTGGGTAGTACACTACATTATATAGATCAAAAGTAAGGTAATGCAATTGGTTATGGGAAAGTTTTTTTTTATTAAGAACTTAATTAGTCATAGAGCAGCCATCAAGTAAAGGAACAAATTCAGATAAAAGTAAACAGTAAATGCATTACGAGTCGTAGATGTATGTCAAAGAGATTTATTGCATTACATACAATTCATTATAATCATAAAGTTGACTAAGGTGTGGACATGAATTTGGATAACCAGATAGACTGGTCGCTGGACTTCTACGAGCAAAAGTCTATAGCGAAAGTTTCACAAGATGTGTGTGTGTGTCTGTGTGTGTGTGTGTGTTAGTGTGTGTATAGGATATTAAGGGATAATACTAGTCTGTGATTTTTTCAATTCTGTAATATTCAGCAATGATATGAAACAGATTGTGGAACGGCTCTCGAGAGATCTTAAGGATCGTGAGAAGCAAAGGAATCCATTTCGACCAGGGAAATGTAAACGCAAACGAAAGATTTCACTGCAGATCAAGATACTTGAAAAGTTATTTTTAATTTTTCTTTTCATTTCATTATCATTTGCATAAAATTTAAATTTAAATTAAAGAGTAAGGCGGATATGCTGTAGGGTTACATTATAATTAAAAGACTGAAAATGTTAATTCCGTTAGCTATGTGTATAAGTCGCGTTTATTTTAATATGAAATTAATTCCTTTTGTGTGTCTTCATATTTACTCGTTTATTTATTTCGCTTATGCATTTTTTAAATATATATATATATATATATATATATATATATATATCGTTTATTTATCACATTCGTTCATCTATCGTATATCACTCATCACTCTCTTCGGGGCTTTGCGGTAATTCCGCTTGTAATGAGTTTTTAATGTACCACAACCGTTTACTGAATTATACGGAAATACGTAATGAATATGTGAGCGAAACGATTTACGTATAATTAAAATCATATTTCGCATGACTTGAAACCCGTCGTCGTTTGATGTTTTCTTTGCTTTTCTTTTTTCTTTTTATTCATGTCAACATTAAATTATATGAATGCGTATAAATCGTTAGTGAATGTAGTAAAGTGTTTGTTGCAAATTAACTTTCCTCCCTCCTCTCCACCGGGCCTATTTCTTTATGAATTCAAGTACAAAATGAATCAAAAAGTACATAATTACAATTTAACTGAATTTTTAATTTTTAATAAAATCAAATATTCTGCTCAAGTATGTGTTTGCCTGAAAACTTGTGGTATTTATTTTAAAGAAAAAAAAAAAAAAAAAAAAAAAAAAAAAAA
>NW_024001784.1:0-1598 GCF_014805625.2 Glossina fuscipes
GATCCTGGATTGGCTGAGTCATACCCTGCCTAAGGAAAATCGTTACAGTATCGCTACGGCTTGTATGTATGAGCATAAATTTATGCGTTTGTGAGGTATACTTAATTTTATACAAACACCAACTCCTTGTTTGGAATATGAATTTTGATCAGCATTCGTGAAGTATCCAGTATATGATTTGGGTGGAATAGGATTAAAAGAGATCCTACAATGGGTTTCTTGAAGCGATAAAAAGGTTGGATTAAAATCACTTATGAGTGTACGGAGTTCATCAAAATTGTTAAGAAGTCCCTTAATGTTCCATTGTAGAATTTGAAAAACTTCATTTAATTGTAGTGATATGGAGTGGAAAGTAGGTTAAGTTGACATGTCAGCGTGTCCGTCGAAAATGTCACTATAAGAATTTTGCGCGAATAATTTATTCTTACCAGCAGAATAATCTGTACTTAGGTGTTTGCGTAAATTTGAAGTGCAACGAGTGGGCACACGTGAATAATTTGAAATTCAAGATTGATTGAGGGATGAAAGATTGAATTCATTACAATTTGTTGAGTAGAATTGAGAACTGGTGATTCTGGGAGATTTAATTTATTAGATTTTGGCATATGTGTTGTTTTTTTAATTTTTTCAATATTTGCGGTTGTTTTGATTATTTCAGTGTTTTCTCTTGCGGATAATGGAACTGATTTGGCAATGTAATTTTTGGTTGATGGTAGAACAGGTTTTTCATTGGAAGGAGTTGGATTTAAAGGCTTATTAGGCTCAATTTGCGAGGCGACAACAGCGTAGGTATTGCTTTTGCTTATTCTTTGGGCTCCAGATAGATTACTTTCCTGGTATTTGCGTCGTTCTTCATCCGTGCTACAGTAATTTTCCGTTTTGATTTTTAGAATCTCACGCATTTGTATAAAACGTGGGCATTGTTTATCTAACGCTGAGTGTTGATCATTGCAATTTATGCAGAAACTACGTGTACAGCTTTCAGCATGTGGAGGAAGACCACAGTTAGCACAGAATGGTGCACTGTTGCACCTTTTTGCCGTATGACCCAGGCATTGGCAATTTTTGCACCTCATAGGATTTGGAATGTATAGTTCTCCTTTACATTTATATCACGCCACATGAACTGTTCGCGGTAATCGAGAGCGATCAAAGGTTAAAATAATTCTTCCTGTAGGAGAGCGAGTTTTTCCGTCATCATTCAGATTGGTGAATTTATATACTTCACTCACTCCTTGATTTCGCGAACAGTTTCATCTTCCGGCACATGCTTTAAACACGGGGCATAAATTACACCTCTACCTGAATTAAGTTTTTCGTGCAGTTTAGCGGAAATAGCACATAAATTAGCTAATGATTTCGACTTTATTAGCTTTTCGGTTGCGCTCGGGTTCGCAGCGAGGACAAGTAAATTCCCATCGCGTAAACTCGATATAGACTCTATACACGTTGTAATCTAGTGCTTTTTTAATAGCGAAAGGGCTGATTTGCGAAATTATTATGGAGGGATCAGTTGGAGAAATCACAACACATTTTTTGTCGATAGGAACGATGCTACTGGTTGGCAACACCGGAAAGTCGGAATTTTTAATTTTTTT
>NW_024001785.1:0-3863 GCF_014805625.2 Glossina fuscipes
GGCCTTAGGAAATAGTCCCAATAACAGACTAAGACTGTATGAGTAGGAGACAGGCAGTTAAATCAATTTGTACACAATTGTATGGGATATCACTCATGTGGATTTCGACAGTGCGACATACGGAATGATAAATCAGGTAGCACCACTCAAGGCGACGATAACAAACAATCAAAACTCTTTTAACAACACTCTTCATTCATAAGCGATGTAAGGTATTAGCTATGTGCAAATGCTTTCTTTTTGATGTATCAACGGGAATCAAAACAGATAGCACACTGCACATAAAAGTATATATAAGTACATTAGGTTTTGCTATGTAAAATGTACTATTTAAAAAAACTTTGAAAATTGATTTAACAGGAACTGGAAACTTAAGGCTTTATGCCAAGACAGAGCGCAATATTTTTGAGAGCTTTAGAAATAGTTGCATTTTTCAATGCTATTAAGAATTATAAGTATTCGCTGTACAAAATTTAAAGAATATTTATTTACTTATTTATTTATTTATTCCACTTACATAAGAAACTCAACTGAAACAAATTGACAGTCGGGTTCAAGTGACTCTTAAAGTAAATCTTAAATTAATTAATATTAAAAGTTACTATAAGTATAATGAAACAAATAAGAAGGAAAAAAAAAATAAAAAAGCATGTACACGACTAGCATAGAGCCACACCCACGACCGGTACAGGATCAAATTGCAAATGAGTCCCTAAGCCATCGCAAACAAGCATAGGCTTGGCAACCGATAATAGTTAACAACAATTAATTTTCGAATCATATGACTTTTTAAGGTTAAGAGCTAGTTTAAGTATGGCATAGGTAAATCATACGTATTCAGCAATCTTGCTTTAATGGTCTTTAAAGAGTCCGATAATGAGGATAAGTGATAGACATCATTGCAAACAACTCTGAGCGGATTAAACAGCTCATAATTACATTTACATTGAATAAGCTTATCCAAGATAAAGTGCCTAGAGAAGCGGTTGGGGAACTAATTTTCTGGTATTTTGTTAGTTTTTGTAAAATATTAGATTAGAGCAGCGGATTTTATTAAAATCGCGAATTCTCAATTATCACGCGTTCTTAAAGAACAAGCACAGTTCTCTAATGTTGATCTGAGCGTCTGAATAAGGGCAAATTTGTAACTTCCCCTTACATTTTCTAACAAGTGATAAGAGCAACAAACGATTTTCCTTAACGAAAAAATTGGTACGAAGTCTTGAAGAGACTTTACTTGTAATATGGCGAAAATTTTTTACACTTAGCTACTTTCTTGTGTAACAATCGTAAGTTTGCTTTCATTTTATTTATTTATTTTTCAAACAGCACAAAATAATGATTCGAAATTTCAGATAGTTGGTGTCCATTCACGCCAAGAAGGCTTTTCTTTATACCGGCAGAGAAGAATGGTGTTTTTAAGGTCCACTAATAATGTTTAACCAAAAAGTCATTTGTACACATTTACTTATGAACACATACGCACACGTATATGTATACATTATATACATTTTTAATATGTATAGATCTCTATGTACATTCTCAAGATGTAGAATGGTACTTTATTTGAGATTGCAATGGTCACAGACAACTAAATAAATAGAGAGAGCTGGCATTTTTTCTGGCAGTAATACCAGAGCCAAGGAAATACATTGATCTTCCAACATTTCAGATATGCATCGACTATCTAATAAAGGACCACCTAGGAATATTGCATAACCATAATGAAAATATTAAAAACTTTTATTTTGGGGTAAGTCATAAGTGCGTAATGTTTGTTAAGCAGCGCTAAAGCTCTAAGTACGTAGGTGTTTGAATAATTTTGCACTTGACGTTTGAAGCTAAATGTATTTGAATGTATCACTTACCAAATCGATTCACACCATAAAGCCAAAAGCAAAGGTATGTATGTATTTGGAATAAATAAAAACCAATATGTAAATTGCATAACGCAATGCATAAAAGGGATGTTCGTTGCATTATTACGTAGGAATTTTCGTACATTTTACGACAATTTTTACATCGCCAACGCAAAGCGGCTGTCAACGTCATCAACGTTTTCAGTTTCTGCAGAAAGCTGATTTCTTGGCCAGCTGCCGTTAACAGGACTTGATAACGGTAAAATTCATAGGAGGGGTTCTGTTCATTAATGCATTTCTTTTTTTTTATTTATTTATGACCAACCGCTTAGGGGATATTCCTTATGAACGTAATACGGCGACGTTCAGAAAGAAATGAGGAAAGGGAAAGTGATAGGGAGGTTGCCGCAATTAACCGGTAAGTGTTATGCCCTTACTGCCTGATCACACACTAAAGCTATGACCAAAGAAGGCTCTACCGCACACTGCGCACATCCGCGAACACTGATTCATTTGCTCAATAGATCTGAAATGTTGCAATATCTCGATTCGTTTAAATGCACAAATTTGTTTAGCTTTTAGAGCATTCAAAGAAAGTTTTGCTATTATTCCAACGTTCCGACTACCGATGTAAAGGCGGTTTTGTCATTTGCATCGAAATAGTTGCTAATAATATTTAATCATAGTGACAGATTATCGGACTGCTGGTCGTAGCCTGAGCCTCCAATGATTTTAATGGTTAGGAAAAATGTACAAGTGACTAGAAAATAGGCACCAGTTCGTATGTGCTCACCCTTCATATAGACGACTACACCAGATTTAATGGGGCAGACAGTGCATATATTTACTTGTTGAGAGGATTTGCCCGGCAGAGATCCTTGAATAAATCCAGCGTGCAACATGGTGGTATACGTGCGAACAGTGCCATCGTAGACGCCTCTAGCCATACCAATTAAAAAAATGAGGTCCAAACTTTATTGTGCAGCCAGAGGATCGAGTACATTCTGCATTATACCATGGTAATCTTCAAAAATTATACATCACATAACATGTACCAAATGTTAATTTGTATTACAGAAATATGTAATATATGTATAACGAACTGTACTGCATCTGTGAAGAGTTTTATAAAACTTGGGAAAATGCATCATTTTTAAATAAAACTCCATGCTAATCATATGTTTGCTAGCGTTTTTCATTCAGTGTCATAATGCAATGATCCTTACGTACAAATTGTTCATGTAATTTCGAATGCTTTCATCGTAATTGTTGATAACCCTTATCACGACTCTGACGCGGCGATGACAATCCCATCGCAACCATTAGGCCGACTAATTGGTTTATTGATACGAAAATTTGTTTAATATCAGTAAAGCAAAAAAAAACAAATTGTAGCTGGGTGAGTATTTCAATAAAATTTAAATCACGTCGATAAACAAGTGATTTGTTGTGTAACCCAGGGAAACCAGCTTTCGGTGCATTGTCTAGTAGAGTTTGCTTTTCCTGTTGAAGTTGATTTTAAATCCGATATCGAATTGTTGGAGCAAACTTTATTGAAATTCTCAACATTAAGTAAAGTAATGTAATGCAGAGCAAACTATATAAAATAATTTTATTTGTAAGGATACATCGCTTTTAACGGGGAAGGGAAAATGCATTGCTATTGATTTTTTGTCTGTGACGCACTTAAGCATAACCCTCTTGAGATTTTAATAAAAACATTACAGTAGTAAAGTAAGAGGAATACGAAAAGTGAAGAGATTATAAAAAAACAACAAAGTGTGCTGAATGAAAAACTTTTTCTGAAGTAAGGGCACATTTCATTCAATTAAGCTTAGTTACAACGAAATTTATGAAGCGACTTTAAAGATTTCCGTAATACTACTTGCTAGAACATACCTTCTTATATATTCTATCATTATTATCTTGAAGAACTTGATGTTGCGGCTCATCGCAAATTTAATATATACAATATACATGGTCCGCCTGTGATTTAATATCATA
>NW_024001785.1:3963-5109 GCF_014805625.2 Glossina fuscipes
AACTATATAAAACAATTTTATTTGTAAGGATACATCGCTTTTAACGGGGAAGGGAAAATGCATTGCTATTGATTTTTTGTCTGTGACGCACTTAAGCATAACCCTCTTGAGAGTAAGAGGAATACGAAAAGTGAAGAGATTATAAAAAAACAAGAAAGTGTGCTGAATGAAAAACTTTTTCTGAAGTAAGGGCAAATTTCATTCAATTAAGCTTAGTTACAACGAAATTTATGAAGCGACTTTAAAGATTTTCGTAATACTACTTGCTAGAACCTATCTTCTTATATTTTCTATGATTATTATCTTAAGGAACTTGATGTTGCGGCTCATCGCAGATTTAATATATACAATGTACATGGTATATCGTCCGCCTGTGATTTAATATCATACTATCAAGATAAACATTTCAGACCGCTTCCAGACCATAAGTATTAGATGCTTTCATATGTTCTGGTCATTTTTCTACTTGAAAATTTCTTGCAGTTCAACTGATGTAAATTTACATCTCGAAAACAGAATAAAGAAATCATTTCATCTAGGCGTATTTAGATAGAAAAGGGTCTAGGAATTTACAGAAATATTGACTTTCGTGTGTTTGGTAACAATATGAATAAAAAATACAAATATTCGGCCGAGAAAAAGCCAGTCTGATCTTACTTACAAATGTATAAACTAGTTTATCAAAAATTTCCTGCGCCTCTTCGCGCCATTTCGAATTATTTTCGAATAAGTTCAAGTGCTTTATCTTATTAAAGTACATTTTTTACTTTGCAATGCAAACCAAGTTTTTTCTCAAAATTTCAGAACGTCATTACGCCTTAAGCTTGCAATAAATAATATCGTTCCTCTTTTTATAATTGCATTATCATCTGAATTGAACCAGTAGCTACCTCTATTAATTTCACCTTGTTTTATTTTATTTTATTCATTTTATTTATTATTGCGAAACCATAATAACTAAAGTCTGTAGCAGAAAGTTTTTATTTTAACATTTCGTGACCAACTCATAAGCGTAAAATATGTATAAGATAATAGTCGTATTCATACATCCGCATATTAATGGAATTTGAACACGTAAAAACAATGGTAAACAGCAGCGGGCGCCTCTTAAGATGCCATAGATTGACCAACGATATTTTATATTGA
>NW_024001786.1:0-372 GCF_014805625.2 Glossina fuscipes
TTTCTTCAGTAGGAAAAAATGTCGAGAATAAGTGATATTTGTGTTCAAGCATACGTAGGAGATATAAAAACCGGCATAGGGTCTCAAGTAAACGCTTTCGAAAACATTTGTGTCAGATGTTAAGTAATTGAGTTTTATTTTCAACCATACATACATAGACGCACATATGCGTGTATATAAATACCTATATATAAATATGCGTATATAATATACATATATGTATTATATGTAACTTCCAAGCAGGGGTTTTGGAACGTTTTTAAACTGACAGTAAAGCAAAGCAAACGTATACTTTAAGAAATAGTACTTTGGGTTGAAACGATAGAAATTACTTTTTGCTCACAATATTATATATATTTTGAAAAAAGCATG
>NW_024001786.1:472-4458 GCF_014805625.2 Glossina fuscipes
AAAAAGAGCAAAAGAACCAAATTTTGGACTTTATGGTATGAGGCTGTTTTTTTTTATTTTCAAAACTAAAGTCTTTGCAACATAAGTGTGTGGGCGTTGAAACCGCGCCCTTGAAAAATTTTAGATCACATGCAACTTCTTTTGGAAATTTTTAGACGATATCTTCATTTTCGCTAATGAGAGAATTTTTACTACAAATACTACACAATTGCGCAGACAGATGGACAGACGGACAGGCTTAAATCGATTTAGAATTTGATGCTGATCAAGAAAATTTGCACTGTTTCCAATTGTTTGATCAAAATGAATGCACCCCGCATCATTCGTGATGGGTATAAACACGAACGGCTGCCCTCATTTCTAAAATTTTTGGCAGGTACGCAGCATTGAGAATGCAGAAATAAGAAAGACTTATTTCATACTATTTTTTTGATGCAAAAAATAATATTATTTCCCTTTGCTTAGCAATAGTTCCGTCGTTTTTGTTTTCAATATATCAAATCCTTTGAACTTCCCTTAGAAAAATTGGTATTCATTTCTATTTGTTCGTCGTCCCGTGGTGGCTAACGACGTCCTACGACGTCCTACGACGAATCTTATCGACGTTTGCAAATTTTGCATATAAATCACTCGAACTGGCGTCGTATTAAGCCAAAAATTGATTGAGCTTAGTTGACTTGTTTTGCTTAGTCTATCAGCCAACAGTTTATGCAAACAATTTGTGCATTTTGAATTTGATGCAGTCGTTCACTTGCAAGTTCGTGCAAATGTGCAAATGTGTCAAGATGCAAATGTGTCAAGAGCCATCTTTTCTATTCATCTTAAAATTAACCCATTTTTAGGCAGATATATATTCATTTGAGAAATGTACAAAATTCTGTGTTGCTTGCGTTATGATAAATAAGCTTAAAACCCCAAAAACAATAAAATTTAATCACTTGTAACTTCGTATCGTCATGGGTTATGTTTTCCATTTTTGCACGTAAAAATTAGATGCTTCGTAAAATAAATGTGGAAAATTTAAAGTTCTAATTTCTGAGTAAGGAGCAAAAACCGATAAATTTTTGTTAAGAAAAACGGAATTGCGTTTAGTTTACGCTCCACTTCGCACTTCTGCTCCGACCGATTTGGGCTATTTTCAATAGCAACCTGCGTGCGGAAACCACCAATGGTTTCACCAAATTTGAAGTTGATATGTTCATTTTTGCGACCAGGAGAGTGCTACACCACACAGGCGAATAAATATGGCTAAATCAAGTCAGAACTTCACGTTGATCAAGAATGTATGTACTTGATAGCGTCTATGAAGCTTCCTTTCGGGTTTTACATACATTATGGAAAAAATCGATACATTATGGAAATGAATATAACCCGGTTTCACAGTGGTGGGTATAAAAAGGACAGTAGACTGGCTGATGAAGAAGTTGAAAACCAATACTGGTTTTGTTTATTCAAGAAAGTTGCCTCCACGCAATCATTTGAGTGGTAACCAAAACTTTGTATCTTGCCATAAACGTGCCGCAAGTCCTTCATTTTCTTCATTTACTTTAATTTTCGGCTTACTTCTCGCTTGAAGATGTGTCGTGCCTGAACCGTAATAGTAAATATAAGGGACAAAAACACTTCAATGTTTTCCAAGAAACCATTTTCGGGATTTCCTTAATTCAAAATATAACACGTTCGATTCGGATTTCCTAGTTAACTCTTCATGTAAAATATTCTGCAGAGTTGTCTACGGCGGTGATTTAATACATTCTTAACTGCCGATTGCGGAACATCATTTAGTGTACATTTTGTTGTAAAGAATGATGGTTTTAGATATATTTATCGATTTTTTTGCGAACAGTGAGTATAGGCCTTCAATTCGTTCCGACCTTAAGCTTTGGAATCTAAGAATTAACCAAGAAACAGCACGCACATTAACAATAACTGTGTAACGTCTATCACTTTGTATTAAATTTCATATCCTGAAGCCAAAGTGTGATAATAAAACTCTACAATGTCAATTTCGCAGGCAAATAACAGGCTTGGCAAGTTGCGACAACCGCAAGATAACAAGCCGTGTTTTACCTTTGATTGACAGAAACATATGTTTCTTACTAATCTATCAGCGGCTTAAATCTGGGGAAAGGTATGCATAGAAGTGTACATATGCGAAAAAAGCCAAAGGTTATGTAAAATATATAACTTCGTTTCGTTTCATCGTTTATGTTGAAGAATTCTGAATTTTGCCATGTTTTTTCAAAAGCTCCAATAAATACTATTGAAAACTATCTATAGAAATATTAAGACATTTTTTTTTTTAATTACAAAGCAATATAGTGTCGCACGGTTCACCATTACAGACATAGTACAGACACAGGCTCCATAAGTTTGCTTAATATTTTTATATGCAGGAAATACGATATTTTCTAAGCGCCCCAAATTTTTAGTTATTGTCACATAAAAGTTACTGACACAAAATTTATTTTCCATCTTTTAGTTCACTTCACAAAAGATTATTTGCTTTACATTAAGTGTTGGTGTAGGTGCCCCTCTATTTAATATCGTTGTTAAGGGGAAGGTTAAGAGAAAGATTAACCCGAATTTATTATGGCCACGTGGTTGAATAAATGGAAGTGTCTAAATACCTATTAGAAGTTTTCCTACCGATACGAAAGCAAGTTAAATAAAAGGTTTTTGCAATTACTTTGAAATGCATGGCTTTGCTACTGCTGCATACACACACATCTTACTCATTTCTATTAATACTCTTTTGCTCCTTAAGAATTGCTATAATTTATTAATATATTTTTAGAATTTTCTTAACTCTAGGCTTGCAAGATGTCATTTGTTATTTAGCAGCGACTATGAGAACAATTTCAGAAAACCTCCTGTATAGGATCCTGTTAGAACTTAGCTTTATAAAATTAAGTTGGGATTTCAATTAAATTCGTCTATAAATCCATGCATATCTAGTAGCTTAACTTACTACTCCCTTAATGGAAACATTTAAAAATATATTTTATAAATTTTAACTCTTTTTTCATTTAAAAGTTCATTATCAAAATGTCAAAATGTTATTGTGTTCAATCATACAAATACAATAAAGTTCTTTCCATCAAAATCAAATTTCTTTTGCTTACATACACATACAGCATCGAAGTGCAATTTGAATCCAATAGATGGATGCCACTACTACTAGCAAAATTCGTTTTGTCTAATTTTACACTTGATGCACTTATCAACTTGGTCGTACACAGAGCACAACGTATCCGTAAAGCAATGTTGAGAAAAGCATTTACACGTAGAAAAAGAGGACAAGACATAAATAATATTGCATTGGAAAGTATGTGAAAAAGGAAATCGCATTATTTCGTATAAACAAAGCCGAAAAGTAAAAAAATTGAGAGAATAAAACTTTCCCTGAACTACTCGCTTAATAGAATGTAAAATACATCTAGTTCATCTGGAAATCGAAGTGAGAAGAAGCTTCCATATCTAAACGCATTTCCTAGCCCATATAATACTCGACCAATAAGAAAAATTGTCCATTTTTTTTCCTTTCTTTCTGGTTTTACTTACGCAGCTATACTGACTATGTTGGCTTTATTTTGAAATCTAATTTAAGAAAATTGGACAGATTGGAAAATAAGCTTTTACATGTTTTGTTTTTGTTTCTTCCTTCTTATATATTTACACATGAATTATTATTTAATAATTTTTTTTTTCTTTACTTCTCCATATATACTTCTCCTTATATAGTTTTTAATATTAATTAGTACAAGATTTACTTTTAAGAGTCAATAGACTTCGACTGTTAATTTGTTTAAGATGCTAAAATAAATAAAAATAAGAAATAATAATCTCTGAATTCTTTGAACACTTTGCACATAGGTCCATGTATTTTTTCCGACATAGCTTACTTTAATGATCCCGCTCTGCACTTAAGTTAAATATAATAATAATAAATATAATATAATATATCCCATACGCGAATTTTGCAT
>NW_024001786.1:4558-4956 GCF_014805625.2 Glossina fuscipes
GCTTTACTAAAAGTTATGTAATGCAATATAGATAGTGCAACTATTGCATTTTTATTTTGGCATGAAATCAAAAATTAATTCGCGAATTAATGAGTACGTCAACAACGAATTTCTTCTTTCAATATTAAATCAAATGCAATTCCACCAATACTGGTGGCTGCAAGCAATACTCGTGGCAGGCAACGTAATGACAACTCGCAGCATACTTTGTGCCTATAGCAATATTGAAGAAGGAAAAATCAATTATTTCACACGTCAAGCAATCAACGTATGCGTAGTGTACAAACGCTGAAATTTACATACGGTTTGATTGCGTACTACTGTAGTCATTCAAGAAAATACTTTACATTTCAACTGGAAAACAAGGATCAGATGTTTGGCTAATACCATAACTCAAC
>NW_024001787.1:0-107 GCF_014805625.2 Glossina fuscipes
ATCTAACAGTATAGATATATATATATATATATATATATATATATATGAACAATCTATTTCTTTTTTTTTTTTTTTTGCATAAATTCATTTGTATTTTTAACTAAAGG
>NW_024001787.1:207-1888 GCF_014805625.2 Glossina fuscipes
AGATCGAGAAAAACTTTTTATTTTTTAACCCTTTATGTCTATTTCTTCATTCGCCTATTTCTTCATTCGTTTTTCTCATAAGTTTAAGAAAATAAGGATTAAAGGAAAGTGCTAGAGGATAAAAAATGGAAAGAGAACGTAGAATACTCCCAAGGTTTCGACATTTAACGATTAATTATTAGTTCAAAATTATTCTTAAGATTCTGCTTTATGGCTTCCAAAGAAAGTAGTTTCCTAGTGCATAGCATCAATAGCATCCTAAGTATGATATGCTCGAAGGAAGGAATCACTTAGCGCCAATTCAAGCAAAAGAGACTTTAATATATAGTACTCTCTCATGTAAGAAGCCAGAAAAAGCTATATCCATATGTATGAATTTTTATCAGCCATTATATGAAGCCGTTGGATAACAATTGTCGATTAATGGAAACCATTTTTAGTACTTCCAACTTTCAAGATATAAGATCAATATCTGTTGGATGATAATTCGGTATTATTTGTTCATTTTGAGCATCTTAGAAGGGTATCCCTCCACATTTTTGCAGTGAAATTAGAGACAGACATTTTTAGAAAAATTTCAAGTGAAAGTATTTGTCGTGGATCTCACGCTACACATTTCTGGATTGTAGTAGATTTTGACTTCGTATGATCAGGAATTCAAAGAAACCCTGCCAAGTAATTCTAATATTTTTGCTCCCTCCATTTCTTGAACTCTGTATTTGGGGACAATAGGATAATTACTGTGAATCATTATAAAGTATTTTTTTAGGATTGGCATAAATTGGCTTCCTCAAGGTTGTTATGTAAAGTCTCTTTGCGTATCCCTTCGGCGTATGCTCGAATCCTCCTCTTATGAATCAACAATTGCTATAGAAGAAAAGTTTCGGAACTTCTGCAAGCCTTGTGATAGTTTCTGCAAACACTAATACCTTCCTCTAAATTGTAATTATTGTCGGTCTCCTTCCTTATTGCACTTTCAGAAGATTTCGACGTTTTATGAAGTATTTGATTAATAAATAGTTTTGTTCGCAAAAATTAATAATAATTTTTATTGTCTTCGCTACAGTTTTATGCGCTCATATAAACTTATAATAACATGGTAATAAAGTTTATGGCTTCACTGCTCACGATGCAAGCAAGGGATTAGTGTTCTCTTTAATGTAAAACGAAACTTATTCATGCAAATATCATTCGTTATTCATCAAAAGATTTTATTCATTTTTTTCTCTTTGAAATATAAAATGTTTATTTGTTAAAGTTAAATATTTCGAAAAATTTCACCACAATATAGTCTATTATAGGTGAAAAGATTATTTTCAATAAAATGTTGTTCGTTTTACAACCAATTGCCATTTTATAAATGTAACGAATTTGATGCCATAATAGACTGCTATTGTATTTTACTCAAATGTAATCATATCGCGTATTTAAGCTTTTACATTAATTGGGAAGATATAATATTCAAATCAAGTTAAATTATTGTTATTGTTATTGTTGCTATTATTATTATTCGGAATAAATGATTTCAGTCAGGGTTTACATTAGATATAATTAACATAAAACAATGTTCATTTTATAAGCAGTAATTATGAGTTCGAAATTTGCATTTACATTTAAAAACAACTCAGTTTGTGAGAAACGAAGAGAATTTTTATATATATATATATATATATATATATTT
>NW_024001788.1:0-2370 GCF_014805625.2 Glossina fuscipes
TTTTTTTTTCTCCCTTTTTTTCTCCATACATTCTATTTTGCATATGTACATTATTTTTTATGCAAACATATGCATATACGTATTTTTGGGGTTTTCCTATATTCCTCGCAGGGAGCACATTAGATTTGTAACATGTTTGCAACGCAAAGCAATACACATCGTATATTTTTTTTGTATCCTTCTTGCCAGCATGCTTCATCAAAATGCCTTGGCCGGGTCCTTGTTATCAACGCTACGTTTTCAAAGCCTAAAAATAACTCTTAAACCGTTCGGGATATTTCGCTAAGTGTGTTTCAAAAATCATTTTTGGAGAAAGCATAACCTCTATTAGGCCTTGATCAGGATCTTAGGTCCGCCATAGGTGCATTTTTGGCTACTTTGGAAAGAAGTATCCGTCAGAAATCTGATATAAAATAAAACATTTTTCATTAAAGTCGGACCTCAGCGAAATTCAATATTTCCCGAAGCCGTGTAGCCTTGAGGAAGCAATTAGTTTAAAATTTTTTAACAAGTCTCTAAACTGGCAAACAAACGAAGTGAAGAAACTCGACCCATTTAGATGAAAATATCGAGGAGCTTCGATTTGGTGATAGAATTCCTCGCCTTCTACGTTAACGCATTATTCACGATGATCGCATCACTTCGATCTTGAATTAATGCACAAACACCAAAGCCAATTGCAGGAACTCTTTAATTCGAAATGCGATTTATCAGGAATATTCATACAAACAGCACCAGTATTTTTCTTCTTCCTTACATTTTTCTATCCTATTGGAACGGGGATATTATAATTCAAATTTTTTTTCAGAAAATCTTTAATTAATTGTTTACTAATACCGCCACAATATGCTGCACCATATATGAATAATTTTCAAAAGTTGCTACCATGCCTTACAAATCTGTGTTAACTATCGGAATTTGTCACTAAAACTAAAGCCATATCAATAAAATAAAAAATCGCATCCCTATGAAAGAACTTTAATTACAAAATCCCTTAAGTGGATGTTTTGTTTTTATCAAAAAATAACTTACACTTCTTCGTCTCGTGTTATTTATTGTTCGTTAATAGCATATCTGTACAATTGATTTACTTACCAACAAGCAAATATTTGGAATTAAATTCAATTTCAAAACCATTTTTCCCAAATATTTTTTATGCAATCTTTTAATTAAGCTACATTGTTCTAAAATGCCAGGAATCCTTATATAGCTTATGTATTTCTTTATTGAAAATTTCTTCCTTTTTCACCTCCAGTTGTACGTACAACTTTATCGAGAGATATGAGTTTGATATAAAGTAATTTCTTAGTCTTGCGTAGATAGTCAGTTTTCTCTACCTTTGCTTTTCGTTATTATTATTATAGTGTGGCCATAGCCGATTGGCATTATAATGCGAGGACTTTCTCTCTTCGCCTACCAGAGATGCAATTTTGTATTTTGATTTTTAGTAAAACACCGCAGTTGTTTAACTTCAACTGTCGACAATCAGGTAAGATAATAGTCTCCTTCACTTTAATGTTTGCAAAAAAAGCTTTTAAACGCTTGATTAGATTAATATGTGCATCCATCTTTTGAAGAAAATTTCGTCGATTTTGGTTTTCTTTTTAACTATGACCAATCACTAATCGGTCTGCCTCCTATTCGTGTAAGACGGTGACGGTCAGCAGAGAGCGAAGGCCTGCCTGCAGCCTAAAATGTCTATACTTCATGATGCTCAAAATGGTGCTGATCATCTCCTCGAGTAGGCGTCTCGGTTTCCAAGCCTTCTTGCTTTGACTTTGCTTGCACTTATCTTCCAGCAAGTGGCTACATGCAGTAAGCTTGCCTTAGGCAGCTTAGGGTTTTAAAATAATTTTGATAAAATAGAGTTTTGTTTACTTTAAATTTTCTTGTGATTTGTATAGGATAGTTGTCTGACAATTCGGTTTAAACCGTAAAATTATATCGTTTTCTTTTTTTTTTCTTTGTTTTTTTTTTTTTTTTTTTTTTTTTTTCGACAATTCAAAATATTATAAAAGGAATGTACTGTCATATGCAAATACCCATATGGTAAGCAAGGCAAACAAATAGACAGACAGCCATGCATATAAACATTTAGACTGAAAGTAAGAAAACGAATTTCTGTCATTTCATGCCAGGCAATTATGTTGGAATAATTCTATTGTAATATATACACATAAAGATTTTTATTTCTTTTCATATTTCTCTTTATAGACATTCTGCGTTTACGAAACATTTCTTCGAATTTGTGAAAAGTTTTTGTGTATATTTTACAGAAGTGAATTAAATTTTTGGTTTCTTTATTTTTTATAATGCAACACATATATATATATATATATATATATATATATATATTATAATATAATATAT
>NW_024001788.1:2470-2619 GCF_014805625.2 Glossina fuscipes
ACATTATAAAATATCATTTAAATATTATTTTAAAAATTTTCCTTTATTTTTTAATGAAAAAATTAGAGAATAGTTAAAAAAACTTGAAAACCATAAAATTTCCCAGTTTTATAAACTTAAAGCGATTAAAAAATATAGTTTCACGTGTT
>NW_024001789.1:0-1796 GCF_014805625.2 Glossina fuscipes
ATACTTGGGTTAACTATTTCTTTAAACAATAAAAGAAAAAAATTTCCTTTTTTTTCTTTAATTACTTTCTTTTTTCTTTAAAAACACATTTTCTTTACTTGATTCACAAATTAAAGATCTTTCTTTTTTTCCTCTAAAAAAAAAATCTTTAATTAGTTTAATTTGATTTAGTTTATGCTAGGTTGCTTTAGCGTCACTTTGTCACTTTATAGTTGGCGAACAACTTTAATCAAAAGGAAAAATTGACGAAAATGAAATTAAAAATTGTATCTTGTTAATCAATCAATGTTAATCAAAGAAGAAAAATTTTGCAACGTTTTGTATTCTTGGATTAATCACTAAGAGGAAAAATTTTGTAGTGTATGGGTTTTAACACCGTTGGGCGCCACTTTGTCACGGTCTTAGGGCGACCAACTTTATCAATAAACGAAGAAAACAGATTTTATGCCAACTTTAATCAAAAAAAGAAAAAAATTTTCCTTTTTGTTTTCTTTAATTAATTTTTTCTCTAGAAAAAACATTTTCTTTAATTAGTTTACAAATTAGTCCAAAGTTTCTATGAGGTCACTTTGCGTTGGGCGCCACTTTGTCATGACTCTGCGGCCAACGTTAATCAATAAGAAACAAATTTTTATAATAGATCGCGGTTTCCCTTTTCATCAAAAATTGAAAAATCTTTTCACCGGGTTTTACGGCGTTCGGCGCCACATTGTCATGGCTCTATGGCGACCAACTTTAATCAACAAAAGGGAAATTTTTTACTTTTTTTTTTCCTTTAATTAATTTTTTTTGAAAACAAATTTTCTTTAATTAATTTAAAAGTTGTTACAAAATTTATACTGGGTCTTACATGCGTTGGGCGCCACTTTGTCACGGTCTTACCTCGTCGGCACAATCACGACACGGCTGGGGTGTAGGTGCACGTGGGTGCACGGGATTCCTAGGCTAACGAAACTGGCAAATTAATCCTCCTTCTCTTACCGCATCTTGACTGAAGTAAACACAGAATGATGAAACTTTTTCTTTTGACATTTAATGTTCACTGGTGAACTTTTATTTCAGTAGGAATTTCTTAGGGCAATCAACATCGTTTTACAATCGTAGAATTTCTGTACAAATAATTGAGTTAGATGACAAAGTCTTTTTCGTGTTGGCTAAATGGCAGTAACCAACTCACAATATGTATATAAATATTTTTCTTATCATTTATTTATATTGTTTCTTTTTTGTTCCAAAAGCAAGCATTTAAAAAGAAATTCCTTTTTTTTTCCTTTTTTTCTTGTTTTTCTTTTTTTTTTCTTTATGTTATACAGGGTTGGTGGGTTATATATCCTTTTACACAGTTTAGCCACCAATATGTTTCTATGAACGTCAATGATACTTAAAAATAATATATTCATACACGAATGCGATGCGCTTTGATTGGTACGTTCAACCGGCACACTCAAGTCTTTACCTCGTTTTCCTTGCACAATTGTTCCTGCTTCTCTTGGTTTTCACTCTATTGAATGACTTTATAGGGATTTCCATAACTTGATGGAGGAATATAGAAACGGAGTTTCACTAATATACAGGTTGATAACCAATTTGATCGGTCCAATGTTACTCAAAGTTTTTCCGCCCATAAGAAAAAAAATTATTAATCTTTGTATAAAATTCATATGTGTTCCGAACAGAAATTTCTTAAAAAGTTACTTTGAGAATATACAACATTTTCGTACTTCGTTTTCGTTTTGTGACTCTCTGCACGGAAGCCCTGATATTTTATATCGTTTTTTTTTTTTTTTTTTTTTTTT
>NW_024001790.1:0-1331 GCF_014805625.2 Glossina fuscipes
AAAAAAACCAGGCGATGATTACAACCAAAAAAAAATACAAAAACCCAGAATATTTTCATTCCAAAGGAAGAGTGTAAGAAGTGATGCAGTACATGAGCATAAAGTGTTGTATGAATAAAATAATAAGTGAGGGAATAAAAAGAGCGTGAAGGGGAGTAGGTTGATAATTTGGCTGTAAACGTTTATATATCTTGATGACAGAATTTAAAAAACGAGCAGATTATGGAGTAAGCTACTAAGTTGCTTGAACGCAAAATGCCAAAAATGCTGCTGTCATGAAGAGGAAGTAAAAAAGTTAGGGCAGGAATTGCGTGATAGAAGATAATTGTCAGTGGATATCTTTCTGGTAGAGACGTAACATTTGCGATTTGTTCCAAGCTTATTATGTGGGTAGATTTCGTGCCACCAAGAGACAGACTAACGCATTTACATTGAAATCTGCGTAATTTCAGAAGGTCCTTATTTTAAATGTCCAATAAGAGCGTAGAGGCAAATCCTAATTTTGGCCTGACTAATCCTAAACACAGTTTAATCACATAAAAAGGGTACATGAAATACCAGAAATTGATTTCAATACTTTGATGAATTGAAAACATTATTTGGCAATTTTGTTGATGTGAGCAGAAGGAGAAAGTTTCGAGTGTAGAACATAGCCTAAAAAGTCCCATAAAGAACCATATATGAGAAGAAGAGTAACCGTAGAGTCTCTTCTGTTTATTTTTAAAAAGTGGGCGTTGGAGTGATTCAAACAAGAGGAAATATTTTGTTAATATATAAATTAAAATAAAGAGGATTCAATACAGATCGCTGAGGAACACCTGTGAAAAATCACCTTTGAAGCCACGGCCATTGAGAGTTGCTAGTCGATACTCTTGCCTACTCGGCCACGCAGGCGGATTTATTCAGTTTAGATTTTATCTCTGTCTCTTTATTCTAATTTGTTAATACTCATTTACCTATAAATTTGAATGTGCTTTATATTATACGTGTTGGTTGTTGCAATTTTTTTGATTACTGACCATAGTCAGTAAGTACATCTTACAATTCAATCGACTATGTCGAATTTCTTATATTTTCTTTTATTTGTTTCCATTACACTTTTGTGTGACATAATTTTGAATTTTTATATTCTGCACATTTGGCAAAATTCGATTATTTAAATATTGCAACTATAAATCAAAATTTTATATGATGTTTTTAGAATAATTCTTAATTACTTTGACTTAATTGTAATTTTTAATCCTCAACAAAGTTTACTTTTGTTATTAACGCAAATGATTTTTGCTTATTACTTGCCTGGTCGTGTATTGTTATGTAGTATTTCTTAAGTG
>NW_024001791.1:0-1027 GCF_014805625.2 Glossina fuscipes
TCTGTAAAAACATTTATATGGAAAGCGACTCGGAATTCCAAAAATGAAATAATGTTTTCTTATAACAACTTACCAAAGTAAAGCGTCATATAGGGAGGGGTTAATGGAATCGTCCGATCCATTTTCAATAGCGCTCGTCGTCGTCAGCGCACCAAACTAAGTCAGAACACCCCGAAAGTTGCGACCCGTAGATCCCACATAAGAATACATAGATCGGCGGACAAACAACCGACCAATATAACAAACGGTGGATCTCTCAAGTCCATCTGGCTGTTATAAATGTTGGCACAAATGTGCACTGTGCCACAAGCGGCGTATAATGATAAGAGAGTAAAGCTAACCGTAAATTTTTTACACCTTCGGCAGCATATGACCACCGCTTCGGCAGAAGAATCCGTCTTTTTGAACTATGTCCGAATCTATTATTTTTTTAATGCTTAGATAAACCACAAATAATCGATCAAAACCCAATGATAATGAGGCAAAATAATGTGTTGAACATTGTAAACGGCTGGCATCGTATATTTCAGACTTTAACGTTCATGGAACTTTACCAGACTGAAGAGTACAGAAGAAGGAAAGCAAAGGGTTGAAATATCTACAATAAATGATTTTATTAACAATTTCTATTTCTTCGAATTAACACACAAATGTATAGAACTGCTCCACAAGTTTGTCTCTACTTCTATTAACTTCTTGAGTGATAAAGGAATCTGGCTTTAACTACGAAAATATTTTAATTGATGTCAAACTCTACGCATGCATATATCCAGATATCCTTCTTTAACGTTAACAGTTAAATACAGAGAGAAACGACGGATCAATTGTTCTGTTTTAGTCATATTTCTAGATACATATCCGTGTGAACTCTAAGGTACACTATATTCTGTATGGTAACGAAGGGAAATGGAGGAATCTTTTACTTTTTGTGACAACGCAACTACACATTCTTCTCTCTTCTTTTCTTTCTACGTGCTTCTTATTCTCGTCGTGCAATGATGTGTACGTTGTGCCCTTTACTCAATAA
>NW_024001792.1:0-1174 GCF_014805625.2 Glossina fuscipes
TTTTTTTTTTTTTAGACAAAGAAAAAAATAAAAAGAAAAAAACACAATAAAAGGAAACGTCGCGTCGGTTGTCTAGCGTCCGTCTGTCCACCGTAAGTCCGTCTGTCACCGTCTGGAGTCTTCCCTAACGTGCCATCATATGCACACCCTCCCCTTTTTCCAGCCACAGCGGTGGCAGCGCGCGCTTAGCCACGCATTGGGGAGACAAACAAAAAAAAAATTAAATAAACTAAACTAACTTACTGTACAGGCGTCGGTGCAGGGTCGGCCGCGGTAGCTGCTACATCGGCACTCTGGGTTCCTCCTTCCAATAAGCCTTTTCCACCCTTCACAGCAAAGTTTCACAATCGTAGGATCTCCGTACAAGTAGTTGAATTAGGTGACAAACCCCCTTTTTCTTTGAGATGGCTCAATGGTAGTAATCAACGCACAACATGTATATAAATATTTTATTCTTTTATTTCACAGTAAAGTTTTACAATCGTAGGATTTCTGTACAAGTAATTGAATTAGGTGACAAAGTTTTTCTTTCGTGTTGGCTAAATGGCAGTAACCAACTCACCACGCAGACCGATTGTCATTTCATATTAATTTTCCCATCTCTTTTACAATAGATTAAATCAAAGTTTATTTCGATCTTCTTGTTAATTTTTAATACTCATATTAATTTTCACATCTCTTTTATAATAAATTAAATCAAAGTTTACTTCGATCTTCTTTTTAATTTTTAATAGTTAAATTAGATAAACTATTCCGATATGCAAGACACAATCTTGGGACATCTCTTTTAGAATAAATTAAATCAAAGTTTACTTCGATCTTCTGGGTAAATTTTTAATACTCATATTAATTTTCACATCTCTTTTATAATAAATTAAATCAAAGTTTACTTCGATCTTCTTTTTAATTTTTAATAGTTAAATTAGATAAACTATTCCGATGTGCAAGACACAATCTTGCGACATCTCTTTTATATTCCTCCTTTTTTTTTGAGTTATTAAAAGCATATTTCTTTCCATATCATTTTGTTGTTACCACTTAAACACACAACAATAAAAGGTAAGCACCATGTGAAATGTTAACAGAACTGTCCTCTTGATTATTCTCCTTCCTCGTTTTAGGAACAAAAAAGGCTGTTATAGAATTTTCCTTTATATTCCTCCTTTTTTTTTTT
>NW_024001793.1:0-3073 GCF_014805625.2 Glossina fuscipes
CTCCCGGCATACCGCACACATAGCATGTCATCAGATGGAAGGGTGACTGGCAGAAGGCCATGCTCTGCGCTGTCCTCACTGCGTTCGCTGGTGCTGGTGTGGTGGTATGGTGCTGGGGTGTTACTATTGCTGCTGTTGCCTCTTGTTTTGGCTGGCCTGCACGTGGCGTTGCTGGTTGCAGATGGTGCCGCTCGTTCGGATGGTTATTTGTGTTACCTGTGTTGATCCATCTCTTTTCGTGCTTCATAGCCCCGCCGTTTTCGCGTTGCCTGTCGGTGTTTGGACCATGCCGCGGCGCTAGAGCTTCAACTGCTTCGCGATGAACTCCGTCACCATTTTCACCTCCCTGACCGATCTCGCTCACGTGTTTCGGCCTGCTTCTATTTTCTCTCAACAGCTTTTCTGCCCTCTTGCATTCGGATTTGAACTCGCCAATGCTTTCTACTTTGGTGGCGAAAATCAGTGCGGCCAGACTGGGCTTAACGTTGGACTTCATTATTTTGATCATTTCTGCCTCAGGGATCTTTCTGCGTAGGCGGAATGTTAGGTCGTGTATCTCCGCGTAATAGTCCTCGAAGCTCTCGGTGTTCTGCTGCTTTCGCTCCATGACTTCTCTAATTAACTCGTAATCAGAGTCTGCAGTCTTGAATTGGTTGAGGAGCTCAGCTTTTAGCGTGAAATAATCAAAGGTGATGTCTCCTTCTCTATCCTCCAACAGCTGCCAATACCATTTGCTGGCTTGACCAGTCACTAGGCAGTGGAACTCGGCAAACAATTCCTCATGGCTTATCTGGTGCTGCTGCCTGAGCCGTTCCACCCGGAACACAAAGCTCTCGACCGTAAGACCCTTACCGGAGCCGTCAAATTTAACGTGCCAGCGATTGAGGTCTATGTTCCGCCTCCGAGCGTTTTCATCGCTGGTCCGCTGTTGTCCTGTCTGCTGGTCGTGGTGGTAACTGCCGCTAGGCTGCGCTACTGCCTGGGGTGGCATTTGCTGTTGGGGTGTAGAAGTCGATGCTGCTATTATAAAATTTTGCGTCCCTTCGCTGTCTCCTAACTGGGTTCGCTGCGTTGCTGCGGATTTCTCTTGCTTTAGTTGGCTAATTTCCTGCATACAGCTTAGGAGCATTTCGTGTTGTTGCTTCAGCATGCTTGCTAGGTCTAGATCCGAGCTAGCAGTTTCTCCTGCTGGGCCTGGTTGGCGGTGACCGCTGTGACCATTATCTGCGATGTTGCCACCAGCGTTGCGAGTGATGTCTGTAGTTTCGTTGTCTGACATTTTGAAAAGGTGGTTCAGCTTTCTGCTGAGGCTGTTAAAAAGTGATGCTGTACTGCTATCTGCAGGATACTCTACTGTGGTGTAGTTTCCTCCGAGCTGGTATCGCTGGAATACTGGATCCAACCGGGTCGCCAGGGACTCGTCTACCGTTTGCGAAGCGTGGGCTGGATTGAAACTTGGGTTCATACCAGGTTAGACCCCCGATTGCTACGTTTTTTTTTGCCCTACCGCTATCGTACAACAGGTAAAACCGTAAACCTTTGAAAAACTCCCTGAAGACGATACCCTAGAACCGCAAGGACTAGGCAAAAACCAAATTCGAAGAAAAACTACCAATATACCCCCCTTTCTTAAACCACCAATCCGATCTCGTGGTCGTAACTTAACACAGTCGATAAAAGAAACAGAAGCAAAGCAAACAATCAAATCAATGAAGCAATTAATGTGGTAAAACTGACCACCAAGACAGGAAAGAATCAAAACAAGCAAAGCGCTTACAACATTCGTTATTAGAAATTTTCTGTAACTTATTCTATTTTGCAGACGTTTCTTTTCTTTTTTTTATATTTTTTTTGTTTTCAATAGACGCTTAAGAATATTTTTTCCTCTTTACATATATATAAGTGACTCGATGTATATAGATACATCCATTCCCAAATCTTTAAACTTCAATTAAATCTTTTTTTTCAGACGCTATGCTTTCTGACTATCTTGAATGGGAATTTATACATTGTCACTCATACTTATATAAGTTTGCTTCTTTTATATCGTATCTTCTGTTTTTTTTTTTTTTTGTATATATATATATAAATATAACCCTCGTATGGGGTGTACACTTTTAATACGGATGCCAGCAATGCTCTATAAGCCAAGGATTTTACTTTCACTTCTTTTATTATTGTTCAGAACCGAACACAAATGAAATCTTGGCCCTCCTAGGACAGTGCTAGCATTACAGTTCGTTAATAAAGGATATTTCTTATAAAAAGGTTATAAATAAATGTATTACTAGTAAGAAAGGTTATAAATTAGGAAATGTCTTTTGAGACTTTGATTTTCTCTTAACTCCCGTGCTGTAGCTGAACACGGCGTGGGTGTGCACATGAGCTGGCGGCGCGCCCCCCGGCGCGGGGGGGGGGGGGGGCAACAAGTGGCTTCTCTTCTCTCCTGAGCAGTCGACCCTTATCGTGTTTTACATGCACGATTTGGTGGGCGTACTGCTCAAGAACCCCCCTTATTGCCGCCCTGCCCAACAGATCCACGCCGGAGCGACAGAACTGCGATGACAGTTTGGCGAACCCCCCTTTCATTGTTGGTACTTATTATTATCATTATTACTTTTTTTATATTTTTTGTGTAAACATTACGCAATACAATTACAAAAAAAAAGGAAATCTAGCAGATCCTCCCGTTCCTTCCATGACATCCAACGAAATAAAATTGACTTGATGCCAAGCACCACTTCGTGTAGCAAAGCCGTCTTACATTAAAGCAACTAATTGACTCTATCACGCGAGGAAATAGATTTATTTGTAACATAAGTTGAAAATAAAGAAAAAATCAGAATCAAAAATTGAAATTAAAAAATTAGAATCAAGAATTGAAATAAAAAAAATAGAATCAAAAATGGAAATAAAAATTAGAACCAAAAATTGAAATTAAACTTTCACTGTTCACTGTTTTCTTGTGAACTGCACTTGTAACTTCAGGTATAGAGTAATCAAGCAAATCAAGGAAAGGCACCTGTTATTATAAATAATTGTTTAGGAGTGGAAGAAAAATTAAATAATTCCT
>NW_024001794.1:0-252 GCF_014805625.2 Glossina fuscipes
GGAGAAATATACGAATTAATGGCAAAGCCCAAATGCTGAGTCACAATACGCTCGAACAAATTGGGCAAGACACTCATCTTGGCTATGCCTCTGTAGTTCTCAACAAATTGTCTACTTCCACTCTTGTGGATAGGAATAAGGAAACTACTCTTCCAGCATGAAGGGAAAACACCTAAATACAAGGACATGTTAAAAATCTTTGAGTTCACACCACATAACTCGACAGCGCATGATTTAAGTATACATGATGGA
>NW_024001794.1:352-11842 GCF_014805625.2 Glossina fuscipes
GAATCAGAGCCATTAAAAGATACATGAGAGGATATGTGGATATTTTTCTTTTAGAGTTAACAAATTTAAAGAAGAATTTAGGATTAGCAAACAGAGAGGATTTAATGAACTGAAGGTATCTGCAGTAATAATGATGGTTGAGGGAGTTAAATCTATGCCTCGCCACCGAGTAAGCGACATAGTCGAGCGCAGAGCCACTTTTCGAATATTTTTTGAATAGCAAGTTTTTTCTATTCTTGTGATATTTAATTGTCTTATTAAACCACGGGGGACACCTGCTTCGAGGTCGACACTGCTTGATCGGAACAGATGCAGCAATAGCTAGGTTTAATGTATTGTAGAACGATGACAATAAGCTTTCAATACTTCCGGTTGAGAAATCAAGCCTCATATGTGAAAGACGATGTTTTAGTAATACAATATTGATTTTATGAAAATCATAATATTTATTTAAAAAAGTTTGATTTGGCACATTAAGGCAGTTCAACGAACCATATGATAGAAGTAAATGCACATTGATGGATGATAAGGATCCTCAGGTAAACTAAAAGGTGGACGAAGATTAACGTTAATCTCAGGAAAATCGACAAAGCAGAGATCAAGCAGCCTCCCATTGCAAGCAGGGGTACGGTTATATTGAACCAAATTATGATCAAACAATTCGTTAAAGAACACAACAGCCCTATCAGACGTTGAAGTAGGAATCAAACAGCCAGAATTATCACTGTTACACCAAGTGACTTGAAGCAAATTGAAGTCACCCAATGCAACGACCAAATCGTTAAGTCTAGACCGCTTGGCCACTTCACAAACGAGGGCAGCGTGTTTCTTGTAAATGGAGATATCAGAATTTGGGGGAATATAGGAGCAGGTTACAAATAGCTGTTTATTAGGCATTATCGCACGAACGGCGATAAATTCAACGTCAGGAGAAGTGGGAAATTTCATTGAATTGGACGGGACTGATGCGGATATGGCAATTAATACACCACCACCAATGCGATTCACTCGATCCTTTCTGAAGACATGGAAAGAATTGTGAAAAAGTTCCGAGGAATGAAGATCGGGTTTTAGCCAAGTTTCGGTGAAGGCCAAAAAGAAAAACTCCGTGCTCACTGAATTTAGAAGAATAGAACGAATTTTTGAATTAAGGCTACTAACATTTTGATAAATCGGAGATAATGGATCTGAAGAAACATTTAGTTTTTTGAAGGCGGCAGGCCTATTGCTTTGGTATTGCGGGGACCATCTCGAGAGATAAATTTCTTAATCAAGGATTCTACTGACCACAGTGGTTAGAATTGTATTTCACGATTTTCATGTGGATCACAGGGTTTTTACCTACGTTACGTTGTAGTGTGATCGCATACCGTCGTATGCATTCACTTTCAAGTGCGACAGAATTATGCTAAATTTGCATAATTCTGTAACAAAAAAAGTAAAACAAAAATTTTGTCGCACTTCAACTGGCTGGGTATTGCATTTCGTAATGCAATACAATGCCAGGCGCCCTAATCAAAACAATTACTATCTGTTTACGTTAGAATAATTTAGTGTAATAATTTGTGTATAAATAGCCAGGTAAGAATTGAATAAAGTTAATTGCTATCAAACAATTCAATCAAGCGTTTAACTCGCTGAAAATACAAGGCGTTAAATCCGCCCAAGTTCTAAGTTAGGGAACGTCTCTTGCCGAGCTTCATTGGCACTCCATGAGACGGTTAGGCTTGGCGCACAGAAGCCGAGCAGCATAGGGCTAAACCGCGGTACACCGAATAATAAAAATAAACTAAATATCATTCATATATACAACATCCGTACTGTACTCAGTACCACAGAAATAACTTTTTTATTACAACGTAAATAAATAAAAAAGACTTTAGCATCCTCTCGCTCGTATCCGCCCGTCTGCGGATGTTAAAATCACCCAAAAGTGCAATAGTGTAGACTTCGCCTTTATTCTAAATTATCACTACATTCTCTTGCAGACTAATCGGAATTGCGGCATATGGTTATGTAAACAATACTTGTGCTTGCATTGTACATACGTATTCCGGTTATCAAACTCGGTTTTGTATAAATAGTCTGCCGAATACAAGCTATCTCTTTTGATGAAAATCATAATCGCCTTTTGATTTTGCAGACCATCGTAAATTTCCGGGCAGGCGTCAATTGTGCATAATACAGTAAATCGTAGAATATAATAGATTTCATCTGACAGTGCCCATGTAGGAAACACATCAAAGCGGCCTTTAATAACACCTTGTCTTCTTTGAGGTTGTTCAATTGTCCAGGTTGGGTCGTTGTGGAAGAGCATTATAGCACATTCGTCTCTCCTATGAATAAATTTATGATTTTTGGTGTCAAAACTCTTTCTGTTCGACGTCTATCCGGTTATAGTTTTCCTGGATATGTAGGGAATTCAGGGCTACAGACTTGCTAAGGATACACTTGTGTCACTCTGCTATATGAAATGTAAATTGTTGCTTTAATCGTTCTTTCTTCAAAATGCCCAACTGCCTTCGCATGAGTGGCATCTTGGTTGTGTAAATCAGATGACTTCAAAGGGAACGAACAGAAACTACTCTCCGTCAGTATTTACTCATCCATTTCTTCTGAATTGAAAATTCCTAACAACTTTTATTATTGAAGGCAAAAATCTTCCAAAAAATTTCTGTTCCACACGCCAACTTTAGCGCCTACAAGAAGAAATAAAACCTGCTACTAATTCACCCAGAACTTGCAAAATTATATTAATCTATTAATAAAAGCTTCCAATAGCAATTTCATCCTACCTCAGCGCGGTAATTGAATGGTGTGGTAGGTGTACAACATTCGGCTTTAAGCGAACTTCTTTTTATAATTTTATCAAATTAATTTTTCTTACTTGTGTTGGAATTTCATTCATAAAAATGTTGTCACAAACCGGCGTTTGCCTCTTGGTCTAACTGACATTGCAGATCGTAGCGAATTTTTTAGGTATATTCTTTAGATTCAAAGGACAGGAACCTTTGTCTGTTCGGAATATTTTCTGGAAGTTTTTAGTTTCAGATCTGCTGGTATATAAAGAAAAAAAAAATTCCCTCGGCAACTTTTTATTGTTAACATAATATTTCCAAGATTTTGACCGCAAAGTGTCTATTATAAAAAATTTACGGAAGTAAGAGAACATATATAACTGTAAAATTTGGCCGTAATCCCAAAAAACCTCCGTAACGGTTGCAAGCGGTCAAGTAATGTAATCCCAATCAATAAAGTTTGCTATATTTTTCTATGGGCTAAGGAAAAGTATCGATGACTGCAACTTTCTGACTATACTTTCTTCAAAAATGAGTACACTTCTTTTAGGTTGCTGAAGTGCACAATTGATTTGGTCTTCGGACTTATTTATAACAACGTTTTAATGTTTAGTACGCGATAACAAAACTTCACTTGGTACTCACATCTATGAATTAAATGGCCTTCGATATTCTTCTTAGTTTTTTTCTTCTTTTAAAATTTTTTCAAAGAAAGTTTGTTGAGTGGGCCGGTAATTTGAGTTTAAAACGATAGGGGAATATTAAAGAACTGCAATCGATGTTATACTCCCCTATCCAAATGCCGTTACACAGGCCATATATTTGAGATGTTCTCAAAATAAGAAAATGACCAACATGCTAGAAACGGTTTATTACATTTATTTGTAAAAAGAGTAGGAGGGAGTGAGAATGAAAGGACTTGTATGCAATATATTCTTCCACATATTACTTTAGCCTTGACATGAACGAAAGCGTGGGAACAAAGGATTTAAAAATCTATTCACGCATTTCCTTCTCACTTCTCTTTGGTTTATACAATCATTGTATGCAAATGGAGTTGATTATAAAATGTGCCTGTGCTTGCTTTTAAATTAAACATTTACTGCGTTGTAGAGCATTGAGTAGATATATAAGTAATAGCAATTCTTTGGATTGTATGATCTTAATCTTGCTGTGTGCTTTATATTTTGCTTTAAGCTTCATCGCCGAAATTAATGAACTAATTATTAATTTAATTATTTGAATATGTATTGTTACGAAATTCTTTTCTATTTTTTATATCTTCACTGTGTTTTTGTACGGATTACAAACGTTTCTCGAAAACAGCCACTACAATAGATATAAAAATACTAAGTAGAAAACAACAGAGAGTTTTCTTGCATGGCTTTTACGCATATCTGGATAGAACGTGATCGTCCCGTTTTTTTCCCATTAGTTTCTAACCCCAAAGTCGATTAGATCGAGTTGCAGGCGATATTTTACTTGACATCATAATTGTTTCTCAGTCGTATATGCTTGAAATTCGAACTCCTCAATTTATTGCCATTCGAGCGAAAACTGCTAAGCAAAATATGTTTTTAATCCTTTACGTCATTAAGCCAAACTCCGCGAAGTGGAATACGGCGCTGAGAGATTTTAAGTTATCGCACGTCACTTGACGTCTCAGTGGTAGCTCGGAATATGTAGTCATTATAGCGGCATCTGGTGGAGCAAACGGTGTTATCATGAAAATACCTTCAACGTCATATCTGTAATGCTTGGTGCTCACATGCCCAAATAATCGACCTAATGCTTAACCATCGTGAGTCCGTAAAAGCAGTAGAATTTCAAAGGATTAATGAAAAATTTTAGTAAAGCGCAAATTAAGTTTCTTTTAACCAATTTTTCCTAATTCAGTGCAGTTTTGGCATGCTTTTTAAACCACTGATAGCTGCGTCAATTTTAGCGCAAACGTACATTCCATCTTCGCAATCCTTTTCAAATTAATAACTTTTTAATTTACCCATGACGTTTTCTTCACTGCTACTAGAGACTTCAATAGTTTAAACAACGTGTGGTATTCTACAAAGAAACAATTCTCCTGACGTAATATTAAAAGCAAAACTTTTTTCGCATTTCAAATGATGAATTTCATCCCATTGCACACTCTCACTTATCGAGTTAGCATGTTATGTGATCACTTCGCAATCGGTATGAATCCAATTCTTTTTAACACATCTGATGTTCCTCAAAAGGAAACTAAATTTCATTTGAAGAAAGGTAATACGCTGCAAACAGGCCGAAAGGATTTTAAATAGCAATCATTTGGTTGTCAACTGCAACATGAAGCTGCCATAATGACCAAAGTTGCCGCCACTGCTGTGGCCAACTTCATAGCTCATTCTGACAAACATTTGAAACGTCCATCCTTTTGTAATGATTTTAGATTTTTAGCTATGGACAAAAAAATGGATCTTCGTCTATTGTATGAAGCAGAGATAAAAATATAACTGACTAAGGGGCAATGTGATAAATAGAATGAAACGGTGATACAGTTTATTTATTTTTAAATGACGCGTTGGCGTATATTTGTTTCACATTTATTATAGCGGGAATTTTCAAAAAATTTACTGTAAGCTATATATCTTCCGTTTGCTGTCAATTTGTTTACAAGATTATGCAATCTATAGTAAACTTGGAGAGAAGGGCTAAATGGACCCAGTTGAGGATTCCATTATGTGACTGCGTAGACTCAGTGGAAAGATTTAGAATATTATGTATTATCCTGTTTAGAAATCCGACTTGACAGTCTCAGCAATTAACTTAATATATTGGAAAGATATTCTCTTGTAAATAACTGATAGTTGTTAGTGTTAGCAGTCGTAAAATTTTTATAATAAAAGACCTATTCAATCCTGGTAACACTGAGAGAAAGCAATAGAAAAATTAACAAATAATAGAAACTCTAGGAACAACAGTTTGAGCACATTGTTCCAATCAAGATTCTCACTTGTTAGAAAGTAATCAACAGACGATGAACATTCAAATGTGTCAGTAAGCATCTATTTCTGCAAAAAAGACCATTTCTAAAGAACATGGCTGCTTTGTTAAAAGATTTTCCGGATGAAGTAGATCGCATTTAAAATCTGAAGTAAATCGCAATGAAAAGCTACCTTCAGAGCATTTTCTTACATAGCAAGAGAGTCATCATATCTTCGTCCAAACGAGGATATGCGTTCTCTAGGCAAGTAAACTTCGTCGACAGGTAAAAGGGTGCACGGTTAGTTCATCGAATACAGGCTCATATATCCCTTCTTCCATGACTTGAAACATTATGTAATGGTTACGGGAAATCTGTAAGCCAAACTTCCTAGGTCTAAACTCTGCCGGTTATTTCTAGATAAACTATACCATAGTAAAACACATCAGAGTTAGATAAATTATTTTTTGCCATGATCCACTTATGGAAAAACTCTCAGAGAAAACATATCACTTAATAAATCCTCTTTCTGATTCATACATGACATCACGATTGAGAGACCCACACGATATCTGGAAATTACCAACGTACCACAACTTCATGACATCCTAATGATTAGTTTACAAGTTGTAGTATCATATATTTGACAGATAGAAAGCATATTAAGTGGTGCGGTACTTCAAAAAGTCTCCCAAGTCCATCCGTGCATATGTTGGCAGGACATACTCTGGCAGTTCAGATGTGCAATGTTAAGATTAAGACTATCCTGCTTATGGCAGTTCCGCACAAGTTTGCAGCTGGCAATCGGTGCAGTGGCTTCGGAATATCAGCTGTCAATACAACAAATTGATTATAAATAAATACATAAATATATAATTGCAAAAATATACAAAAATGTGTTTGGATTATATAAACCTACGCACACTACGGTTCCTAACATATTTCAAAGTTCACTTGAGTATAATGCTTCGAGTAGTGCAATAAAAGTTCGGTAGGATAATCAAATACAATAAATTTAAAAAGAAAGGCTGGCACGTTAATAATGTGCAAATAAATGATTAGACTTCATTATATCGGCTCAGAAAGACGTAATAATCATATGAAAACTGAGCACCTCTATTGGCACTTAGTTTCGCTCTGAGTAGATCATGGTTGCAAATTTCGAAAATTTAGCAGTTTTTTCATTTTTTTCATCTTTTTACATTCTGGTCAAGCAGCGTTAGGTGCCCTCAATGATGTCGGATACATGTCCGATACAATCCATTCTATTCCTTGGTACACAGCACGCCAATGTATAAATTTTTTTCAGAATCTCCAAAATTGCAACATGTAAGTTGAACACAAGAGTACATGAACAGATATCAAGCGAAAAGATGTAAAGTAAAGGCCGACTTGCCTTAAGCCTTGCTAGGGCTTACATACATCTTCACAACCTTAAATACCTTTATCATATAACAAGAATCCAAGCTGAAAACTAAGCTACCAAGTTTCTTATGAAGAAAGCTAAAGGATTTCATTGACAAATCTGCTTTCTTTATATATGTATATATTAAAAATTTTTCAAATTAACATCTGTCAGTCATGTAACTAACGATTTGGAAAATTGCAAACAGAGCAAAAAAAGTGTAGAAAAATTCTTCTGGTATCGTTGTTGGTATGCTTGTGATGAAATTTGCATAACCTTTTCTATGTATTTAAAATAATTGTATGTAACTAAGTGTTAAACATCCGTCACCATTTCTAAATTATATACGCAAAGCAGTCAAGCGGGGGATGTATATATATTTAGCTTTAGTGGTGTCAGGCGTACGTAAATTCGAAAAATATTTCATTTCAAAAGCACGACGAATTTGTAGCTGCTTTTTAAGGGAAGACTTAATAAAAATTTAAAAAACATTTCTTGAAATACTACGGCGTCTATTGTAGACGCGTTAAAAAATGCAAAACTTAAAAATCTTAAAAAAAGTTTTATTCCCTTATATGTAGTTAATGCTATATCATTATCGCCCAATGCCATTTTTTACTTTGAATAAGAATACTTTTCCAACTTATTGGACTTCAAGAAGCCGTTATTGTCGAATAAATTTGCATGCGACCACAGAAACACAAATGATAAAAACAATTATCATGTTACATATTTGTTTATTTGCTAATGAGACCCAGCTACAACCAAATAACAGTCGACTAAACTATTCCCTTAAAGGGAAGTCTTAAGCCTAACATTAACTTTTCTAAAGCGTAAAAAGTAAAGAGAGAACAAAAGCTACAAAATTTGAAACGTCACAACTCGTATAAGCTCGAGCAAAAACAAAAAAAAAGTGCGTACTTTTCTAGGACAAAGGCACATTTGCAGTCAGTACAGATCCGAAGTGATAATGAACAGCTAAAATCGACGCTAACATGCAAAAGCTAGGCAACCGATAATAATAAATATATTTAGTTGAATTTTCACATCATATTAAGCTTTAAAGATTAAAACTTAGTTAGATAGGACGTAGGCAAGGCATGCATATTAAGGAAAGTTTATAACAATAGCTGTATTGGCAAAGTTCTATGAAAATAAAGTTTCTGGAAGAACGAAAAGGAACATTGAATTTTATCTTTCTTAATAAACTGGTTGAGTTAACTCTGCGATTACTTTGAATTTTTTTCATTGCTTTCATTGGCTTTCTTTCAAAAATGAACTTATGGCAATGGTGTGGGCATAAGAAGCTAGGCAAACATACCTATTCTCTGAAATGCTGCCATCATTTAATATTTACACAGCAAACCAGAGGTACGCTTATTTTATGTAACACACCCGAACAACATTCAAATTCGAAATAGAAATCGTGCAGTTAACCCTCGAAGTGCTCTAATCAATTTGCTTGTCCACTAAACATTGCCAGTAAGAATTTCATCAAAATATAATCATTGAATGAATAGCACGAAACGTTGATTAGCTTTAAATGCTCTACTGGTCATCACATGAACGCGTAGAAAGAAATACCTTCCTATTTACGAAAAAATGAAAACAAGAATGCTACGAACTATCATTTGACTCGCAAGTAATACCAATGCGTTCAAGCATTTGCAGGAAAAATGCAAAACAAATTTTATGCGGTGGTCAAGATGCAAAAAGTTTTTGCGGTGGCTGCAATGGATCTTTATTAAAGTTTACAAGTAATTCTGTTTTAGTTGAGACGGCCAGAAATGGTGTTAAAGTTATCAAGTTTAGTACTGCTTGTTATTATCTTCGCTTGTCTTCTTGTTTCTTAAGCAAAGCTGTTTACTCATTGTTTCTCATCATCATTTACATCAATGCTTAAAGCACTATTCGACATTGCGAGAACGTTTCGTCCCTTTTCTTAAGGCTGGGACAGTTCAGCGGCCCAGGGAAGGAAACGCAAAAAATTTATTTGGTACAGGACTCTTCATTTATTCCATAATATTTCTTTCTTTCTTATTTATTTTATATCTCTACACGACGGCTCTAACACGACTTTTCTATTCGAGAGTCTACTCTCGACTACTTAACTAAAACTAAAACTAGCCTATTCTAACCTATTCTATTCTTATGCTGTTCCTATCCTATTTTCTATCTATTTATTCAGCGCAAGGTTCTGATTCGATCTCAACCGATCCATCCGTCGGTGCATCTATCATTCGCGGTTTAAGCGCACCGAGCAAACTTGACAAATGAGCATGATCACAAAAAAAGTGTGACTGGCTATCTATGTCAGCTGTTAACTTCAAATTGGGGACAACATGTAAGAAGCTCATATACTACTTAGTTTTTAGCAGCTGTTCAGATTTAAATTCTGGTAAACAAATTTGTAGAAAACCCTCGCCTAGCCTTGAAATGCATCTGGCCCTCCATAAAGCTACTCAAAAGCAAAAACCAAGCTTGAAATATTTGTATATTTGGCGGAAATAGGCACTGTTTAAGCACATAAAAAGTTTAGGTTGTAAGAATACAGAAAGAGTGTAGAAAGAGTCGGTCAAATACCAACATTTGAAATTGCTTGGCGTCCAACAATCGAACCTTTGCCGATAGCTACCTTTTATTAAATTGTTAGAAGCTCAGTTTTCATATTTTTATGAAAATCATTATTAAAAATAAGGACCTTTTAAGTTTTTTAAAGGGAATGGAAGAAAAAGAAACAAATGAGGAACTAACAACTTTCATATCGATGGGAGTGTTGCTACCATTTTTCATCATAAGCAAAGTAAAAGTGTTGGCTAACATATTAATAAAGCTCTTTACTTTTTACTAGAAAATACTACAAAAAAGTGTTGGTGTTGACACAACCAAAAATATTAGCAATGCAAAAAACTTTTCATATTTTTTCCACTAGTGTGGTCGAGAAGAGCTCTTCCTACTTCCGGCAAAATGTTATTTCTTTTTTTTTGGCTCGCTTGTTTTTGTTCGTTTTAACCATTATTCAACAAGAAACAAGAACGCAAGGGTTAAAAAAAAATTGCGGACTTAAGCATCAATTAAATGTTATTAATTAAAACAAGTAGGAAAATTATAGCCGGCCATTACCGAGTTTTTTATACCCATCACCATTATCCAAAAAAAGGCAAGAAAAAAGAGAAGACCTAAATTTTCGTATTTTATGACATTAAGTGGGTGCGGTTGATTTTTTGCATTTTCAGAGGAGAAGTAAACGTTTATTTGTATGTGTGTTTTACTCTATGAGTAACAAGCAAAAAACAGAGAAAGTAAAGTTATTCACAGTGTCTATTGCGTAGAAGTGTAGGCGTTGCAGGCGTGTCCTTCGATAAATTTAGTCAATTCTTTTGTAAACTTGTAGCCGATATCTTTCTTAAAAAAAAATTTAATTAAAATATATACAAAATCTATGAAGAACTATAAACGTGAGAAGACGAAACCGATACGAAAGAGATTATATAAATTATGCATTGCAGAAACCAGTACAAAAGAGGTTATATAAATTATGCTTTTTTATTTATATATTTATTTATTCCACTTATGCAAGAAACTCAACTAAAACAAAATGGCAGTCGAGTTCAATTGACTCTTAAGTAAATCTTAAAATTATTTAATAATAAAACTTAGTATAAGTACAATAAAACAAATAAGGAGGAAAAAAAAAAGAAAGAAAGAAAAAAAAAAAAGCATGTAAACAATTAGCATAGAGCCACGCCCACAACCGATACAGGACCAAATTGCAAGTGAACCCCTAAGCCATCGCAAACATGCATAAGCTTGGCAACCGATAATTGTTAACAACAAATTAATTTTCGACTCATAATGACAAAATCTAAGGTTAAATCAGTTTAAGTACGACATAGGTAAATCGCGCTTGTTGAGCAATATTGCTTTAATAGACTTTAAAGAGTCCGTTAATGAGAATAGATGATAGACATCATTTAGGTTCTTGCAAACAACTCTGAGCGGGTTAAACAGTTCAAAGTTATATTTGCATTGACTAAGCTTTATCAACATAAAGTACCTAGAGAAGCGGTTAGGGACATTAAAGCAAATCTCACGAAGTAATGCGGGCGAATCAATTGCACCATTTATTAATTTGATTAGGAAGGAAACCCCAAGAACAAATCTACGTTTCTCGAGTGACGGTAAGGATAACAGAAGCAACCTATTTTCATAGGGTGGAAGAGGGGAAATCGGGTCCCAACCCAAATTCCTAAGTGCAAACAGCAAGAATTGCTTTTGTATAGATTCAATTGAACCAACGTAGCATCTATATGAAGGAGACCACACAA
>NW_024001795.1:0-1049 GCF_014805625.2 Glossina fuscipes
TTATAACCTATGCTTATCATTACAAATATTTTTAAAAATCAATTGACTTCGGCTGATGATTAATTTTGACTAAGAAAGTTCATTTTATAGATATTGATATAACGCACCGATTTATAGAAATAGATTGAATTTGATATTATCTATATAAAAAGGGAATGAAAGTTATAATTTTGCATATATTATCCCATGTAATGAAGATAAGACCCGCCTAGGCTTGCCGAAATAGGATCAGCACGTCCGGAACGGACTGACAAGGAATATTCGGAACACCATATAAATGAAATTTCCTTCTATGTTGTCACGAGTTTCCTTAGGCAGGGTATGACTCAGCCAATCCAGGATCCGTTGCAAGAAAATTTTAATAAAATAATCAGGACCTTCGGGGGGAATGGTGTTATGATTTCTTCGGTTTATTGGTACAGGGAAGTTTGTAGATAATGGCTGGGGCAAGGAAAAGGAACCAGCGAGGTGACCCGACTTGTCGTACTGTTACCGGCTTGTTTCGTTTTCCTCGTTTTACTTGTACGTTTTACGTTTCTAATATCGCGAGCACTGCAAGAAAGAACCGAAAACTTCGCGAGTGTCATAGCTGCCTTGGTCCCTCCCTGGTTGGCGTGTGAGTCCAGTAAAAAAAAAATAAAAAGTCTCTCCGTCCTTCGGGGATGGCGATTAATACTAACCAGCGCATCCCCTATCCGTTGAGTCAGGTATCCTGTAAGTCCTTCAGGGATGGCGATTAATACTAACCAGCGCATCCCCTATCCGTAAAGTCAAAACGTCCTGACAGTCTTTCGGGGATGGCGATTAATACTAACCAGCGCATCCCCTATCCGTAAGGTCAAAATGTCCTGACAGTCTTTCAGGGATGGCGATTAATACTAACCAGCGCATCCCCTATCCGTGAGGTCAATTATCCTGTAAGTCTTTCAGGGATGGCGATTAATACTAACCAGCGCATCCCCTATCCGTGAAGTCAAAAAAAAACTTCCTTGTACAGGTCACCTAGTTAGATTGTCTGAGGGTACTTACCTAGACGGCTATGACACCAA
>NW_024001795.1:1149-14942 GCF_014805625.2 Glossina fuscipes
CTACTTATGCGCAACTTAGAACCAACTTATATCTAACTTATTACTATGTTTGTTCAAGTTTTTACTCGCTACGCAATCAGGTACCAAATCGCGTGATTTGCTCACCGTTAGGTATGTGAGTGCTTGTACACTGTGTTTGCATATGCTTGTTTTCTTTTCGTGTGTGATATTGTGTGGGTGTTTTCGTGTGCAATGCTATGTGTGGCTCTAACGTTTATTTGTTCTGTCTGATCGTCTATTCATTGCAGAGCGTGATGGTTTCTACCTGATGGTATACCCTAACGGGATTTATGCAGTACTGCGTAATATGTACGCGTTTCTGTACGATTTTAAGGCATGCAGACTTCTGTATGTAACTATGACCTAACAGTGCTATAGAATGCTATACGTGCTTCTTTGGGTATGTGAGTTTGCCTGCGCGAGTATGCTTATGCATTGCGTAGTATAAGGGTTTCTATAAGCTTAGACCCTAACGGTATTTATACCATACTGCGTAATACGTACGCATTCCTATCTTTCGCTTACACAGTTAAGGCATGTAGGTTTCTTCCCGTTTGCGTTGTACTCTTCATGCGGTTTTATACCTGAGGTCGACTTGGGTTTGAGTTATATGACTCATACGTTCTACGGTTTTGGTTTTACAGGAATGGTTTGAGATTTCACTTTTACAAAGATAGGGTTTTTTTTTATTTTGAGATTTTAATTTCTCACGCATAGTTGTGTGTTTTATCAACTTGAGTTAATGTGTTTGAGATGTTGGATTCTACAGGAGTAGTTTGAAATTTTATTTTTACAATGATTTTGTGGTTTTGGCTTTTCACGCATAGGTGTGTGTTTTATGAACTTGAGTTAATATGTTTGAGATGTTGGATTCTACCGGAACAGTTTGAGATTTTATTTTTACAGTGATTTTGGTGATTTTAGCTTTTCACGCGTAGGTGTGTGTTTTTGTGAACTTGAGTTAATGTGTGTTTGAGATTTTGATTCTACAGGCATGGTTTGAGATTTACTTTTACAATGATTTTGTGATTTTAGTTTTTCCCATACATTTGATGCTGGAGGGGGGCTACTCATCTTCTGTTGAACCCCAAACGGACGTGCACGGACAGATCGGACTTGCTGCAAAATCGCTTCCTTACAATGTTAAGAAAAATTTTAGCTTTACAACATCGCCGCTTTAATATTTAATTTATCTAATAAATGGAATGATATATTGTATTAAAACTCCCCTTATTTTTGAATGTTAAAAATCCGTATAAAAATATTGTAAACTCGGGAGCAACATTTACAAGGTAAGTGCTTTTATTAATTTTCTGGGTTTTTCCATGCTTTCGTTTTAATTCATTTGTTTTACGAACACTCCAAGAGCTTTTCCTCTCTTCTTCTATTTACGACAGCTTATAAGTAAGGAAAGTTTTATATTCAGTTTTCCATGTTTTCTTCCATTTTAGTCTTATTTTCAACAAGTCTTTACTGAAAGGGTTAAGTCTAACTACAGTAAAGAAACACGAAAAAAGGATTTGGGTTGTTTTTACTGCATCAATTTAGAAAACATTTAAACTAAAAGCAACAAGGTATAGCAAACCTTATTGACCTTTGCTTCTGGAAATTTACAACAATTCTCAATGCACTTTAGGGGATTTCACAATAATAAAAGTATACTTCTGCAACTTGGAGTACTTGCAAGTATCTATACGATTTTCAAAGCGATGGCTCTTATAAGTTATAAAACGTATTTTTTATATTTTAATCCATGTATTTTTTCCGCTTTTTTACTCTTTATGGAGAAAAAAAGATGTCAAAATTTAAAAAAAAAGACGTGCACTGGACCATAACCTTCCCATTTGTCAGTCAGTTTGATCTCACTCCTTTCACTGATTGCGCGGATAAAATCATAAACTTGGTAACTTCGTCTCTTTTCTTCCACTTGTACGAATTGTTGCCTCAGATATATTTGGAAATGTTCAATTCTTCTTGTTGTTAAACTTTTCGCCATGCACTTATTTTTCTTCCTTTCTTTAGAATTTTGTTTCTGGCAAAATCATTTAGTTTTCATGAAAAATGAAATCTTAATATGTAGGATGTTCGTAACAATACATATAATAGGTGCTTGCATCGATTCTAATGGTTTTTCTCTTAAAGAAGACGTTTATTGAAAAAAGTTGTTACATTAAACTGTTACGAAATTTGCTCTTCTTGTTACGATTCGTATCGCTAGATCGAGTGATTTACAATCAATTTCTTCAAGGGTAGGATTATTTACAATTTACTTAGCTTGACAGCATTCTTAAATCAAACTTTCTTTTTAATAAAGTAATATAAAATCTTCGTTTTAGTGGAGTAATGGAGTGGATGGTAAAGAACAGATCTGTTCTGTTACAACCATCAAATATGCCTAGAGATATATGTGAACCCGATTTTAAACCAATATCGCCGAAAGGGAGCAAGTTATAGTTTTTACACATAGTGAGACTATTAACTACCAAACACCCTAACACAATTTGTTGTTTATTTTCGAGACAAATCGCCAAAAATTATACATTTTTGCCAAAGCATAGTTTTAATGGCAACTCTTCGATGCGGAGAGAATTACGGATTTTGTTAGCTTAATAGTCGGTGACTCTCATGAGTTCATCGGATTTCAACACTTAGTTTGTTTGAAAACAAGTAAGCTGTTATTAGTAAGAGTAACAAAAACTCATTTCACACCGAATATTTCCTGCATGCATTTTTTTGACGTCAGTTACCGTTATTTTATTTGTTTGTTTTATGTTTCTTAGCGGATTTAGAGGCATTTACGTTGTGACAGCACGTATGAAACGTAAATGTTTAGATTTCTAAACCGAAAACGAGATATATATAAGGAAGTGCAAACTACTAAATTAAAGACGAAGATAACCTGCACTGTTTCACTTAAAAGAATTATACATAATTCTTATGTAAACACGTAAAACGTGATCTAAATTTAGCAATCAACTCTTTTGCAGTTATTTCCATCATAACAAACCGCAATTTAAAGTAACAATTGGGTAATAAGGCCAATTTATGGCACAGATAGGTTAGCTTTCATGAGAGCCTCTATATATGATGCAATCTAATAAATAGATGAATGTAATCCAAATTCGTTAGGGTTGATTTACCAAGGACAAATTTTCATCATAAATTATTAAAAATTAGATCTTTTTGGCATATTAAGCGTTAGTATAATCTACATCATTCGTGAAACGGGGTATACTAAGTTTGCGTGAATGTATGTAGAAGGTCTAAAGATTCATCCATTTGTTTTTATACTGAACGATTCAGTGTATTTTGTGTTCAACTCACAGGTCGCAAAATTTGAGATATTTTATCGAAATAAACTCACGTGCTTTGGTCTAAGAACTAAGGCAATTGAAAATGGTTCGCATCGACGGTTTAGTTTGATAAGTCGTTATAAGAAAAAATGTTGCAATTTTTGAAGTTTCTTAGCCAATGTCGCTGAGTAATATTATTGTGACGTTCTAAATTGGTATGAAAAATTTGTTTCAGTTTTGGCAATTTTTTGTCCCCGCTCTCATATAACTGACGAAAAGGGTATCTTTATGTGGTAGAAATTTTTAATATTCAATATTTCTTGATAAAAGTTGGTTCATAGTAATAAAATGATAAAGAAATCCTCACTAAATTGGATCACATAGATGTGTTTTTGCGGTATCACCGCATTTAAGGATTCTTGGGAAATTTAAACCTTTAGATGCTAAAAAGGCCTAAATGCAAATGTTTTATGATGAATGATAGTAATTTGAAATAGAAATTGATTTCATGGGCCCTCCCATTCCCCTTCCCCCTCCATGAGATTTTTCATGAGAGGTAAGCCCTTCAGAAAAAGGTTAAATTTTTAATGTTTAATATGAGGAAAATTGATCCGCAGTAGCAATTTAGTAAAAAAATTCGTGGTAGGGAACTCGGATTGCATTGGTTAATTTTTTTAGCCCACAGCTTGGACCCCACTCTATATAAAATTTCTCATAAATAGTAAATCCTTCAAAGAAAGGTTTAGTTTTTATAGTGAGAATGGGCCCTTAGGACCGATTAAGCAACAAAATTAATGGTACGGAATTTGGATCACATCGGTCAGCTTTTTATACCTCAATATTAATAGAGGTTATTACATAAAGCAAGCCATTATGTACAGAGCAAGTAAAATTTATAGATTTTTATGATGAAAACTGTAAAGTAATAAAATTAAAACATCGTCCAATATGCGGGCTTTCATGCAAAGTATACCTTTGCATGCGCAACTTTTGATGTAACACCGGTGAATAAACGTACCAGGCGAAGTGGTCTAAGGTATTTAATGATAGGCCTTGCCAGACTACAAGGTTCTCACTTGTTTTGTATGTAAAGGCTTATCTTCAAAATTGAATTTGGCACATACATTTTTAAGTTTTATATTAAAAGATAGGTTCTGAATATATGATAAGTTCCAAATAGAACGGAAAGGACAGAGATTGTTGAACACACCATTTTTTGGGATTTTTGATTGTTAATCACACACTAACGGACAATAGCTAAGTATGAAAACTTTCCTGTGCATTCTGTAGGGGACCATAGAGCAACTGCAGAAAAATTAAACAATACAAGCATACTCACCATATAGTAATAGTAGTTCAATTTCAAGGCAAATTGATTTATTTAAAAAAAATCACTGTTTCGATGCACTTAACAATAAACATGAAACTATCATTTGGCTTGCCCGATAGTTAATTTTTGTATATGGTTGCGGATGTGCGAAAGTGTATGCGCATGTGTATGTGTTGAATGCTTCCTTTTCAACATTCGGAGATTTACAAAGGCTTGCGTTACAGTCTCACAGTATAATTCACATTGCGATATAAATAAAATTTAATTCTCGCTGTTTTACTTTAATAATCGAAGCTGTTCTTAATTAAATTGCAATTTTCTGCTCATAAATAAAAAGAAATTTTTAACAAGCGTACCATGATATAAATAAGTTAAGGAAGCGTTTTTGCTTCCTTACGAAATACAAGTCCGTCCGCTTAAAAGTCCACCCGCACTCCGCAGCCAGCAAGTCCGATCTGTCCGCATGTCGTTCTGTGAAAAATACACGAGCAGCCCCCTCCAACTTCAAATGCGAACTCATAAATTATACTTGCAAAGTTAACATCATAAAAACACACACCTATTCTGGTAAAATTAAAATGATCTCAAACACACACTGAATATGCTCATACTTGTAGAAAGAGAAAATGTATAGACACATATTGCAAAGGCCTACGCTAGTTAATCCATAGGAACACACACTCCAGCACCAAACGAAGGGTAAAGAGAATGAAGTAAACTTGCATGAAATGGCTCGTAGGCATAGAACATGTAAAATCATACAACACAAACGAACTTAGGCACAAAACCATAGGTAATATTTACACAACCGCCAAAGCGCAGAATAGGTATGAATAAGAGCTGTCCGTCTAAGGAGGTAAGTGCCCACGGACAAATCGACAAGTTGACCTTTATTAAGAGTTTTTTTTGACTTACGGATAGGGGATGTGCTGGTTTAGCTTAATCGCCATCCCTGAAGAACTGAGAGACGTTTTTTTTATTATATTCGGACTCACACACCAACCAAGGACGAACTTTCGGGCCAAGGCAGCTATGACACTAGCAACGAACCCGTTTCTTTTCTTTTAGCGCCCCGCGATGTTAAAAGCGAAACGAAAAGGAAGTGAAAGTTCTAACCCCGCAAGTAAAAAGACAAAACGGTAATAGCGCGACAAGTCGGGTCACCTCGCTGGTTCCTTGCCATAGCCCAGTTCTACACAAATTGCTGTACTTCTATCCAGTAAAGAGGAAATAATAAATCTAGGAAACTAAACACTATTCCCCCCGAAGGTCCTGCTTATTTTTCTAAATTTTCTTGCAACGAATCCTGGATTGACTGAGTCATACCCCGCCTAAAGAAACTCGTTACAAAGTTAATGAATACTTTTAAGACAATACCAAATGCCTTATTATTAGGTGCTTAGATCACTTTTTCACTTGACAAACGAGTTTATTGACAAAAATTGTTGCAGTGTAGATTAATCAAAATATTTTCCTTCATACAACTTTTACCCATGTTCCTGGCAACATAACGATGACGTGCGGAAAGAACGATGTTGGCTTGAAAGCGATCCAAAACAACCTTTTCGGCATTTCGAACCCGCGTGTCGGTCAACCCATGTGGCAAGGATCTGAAGAGGTGGTAATCAGAAGTTGCTATGTCTGGTTGGCGTGCCGTGGGCGGCAGAACTTCGCATTCGAGTTGCAATAGTGTGTCTTTGACAAGTCTTCTAACATTTGGGCGAGCGATGTCGTGCGGGAGGATAACTTTATGTCTGTTAAGTGCTATTGCTGGTCATTAATGCAACAATAATGTATTGCTGCATCAGTTCAATTTGCTCATATGACGACGGTAGACATCTCAGCAATATATTAATTCGGCTTTAGCCGTAATAATAGCTCGTAATAGCTCAACTTCCTTATTCCACCTTACATAGCAAAACTTTGCGGCTATGAACATTTCGTCCCGGCGTCGGCGTCATCTCCTGGATTAATCCATGCCTCTTTATGTTTGGGACTGTCGTAGATTCACTTTTTATTGCTGATAGACGATAGATAAAAAGACAGACGTGCCTAGATTTATTGAAAATTTGAGGCTGTTCAAATTTATGTTTAGTTTAAGAAGTCTTTGAAGTACCTTTTCTTTGAAGCGTTGCCAAAATTTCAACTAAATGAATACACTTCTAACCTTCGAGGACGGTAGATGTCCAAAATAATACACGATCTACGTATACCTTTCCCTCTGGAGTTTATTAATTTGTGTATATTTAACAACCGTTTATACAAATTTAATTTCCATCATTTGAACATTAATGACTATTCGGTAATGCATTCGATGATTTGAACATAGAAATTTTAATAGCTATCCGTATTCCTATTGTTGTCTGTAAGCGTCCGTGTCTTTTGTCACTCTACTCTATACTGTAGTTCCATTGTTCTGTGAAAATATTTTGTATTCTGCGTGCTTGATATACTTGAATTCCATTGTCCTGATAATCATTTAACTGTTTTTGACAATGGACAATTGATTTGATTGTTTATTCCATACAGTAAACGAGTTTTTCATTCTCATTCTCTAATAGCATCTATCTACAAACAAGAAAAACAAACAAAAAAAACAACATTCATTTTGATTGACGTCGGAAGTTTCTTTATTCACAAAATTTATGGAGCACATTTCTGCGGCCCATTCTTAATTGCTCTACTATCTGGAAAACAAAGGTAGCGAAAGGCTTTTCAAACCCATATATGCACGTAGTTATGTCTAAGTTATATAAGGATATAATCTAGCTTTTTAAAAAGCTCGAAAAAATTTGCGAACTAAATCTCAGAATGCAAAAAACGGCCTGTTGATTATTATTGACTAAATAGGTAAATAAATTTTTTATTTTTTAAGGATAAATTTGCCAATTATTTTGAAAAAGAATACATGTATAAGCCAATAGCTTCAACATTCCTTTAGATTTAAATATTTACTTTCTATTACGTACCAGATTTGACATTTAGCTTGACTTGACATAACTTCAGTTAAAGTTTTTAGTTAAGTTTTTACATTTAGAGTTTAAAGAAAATATTCTATAAAAGCAAATATGAAGAAATAAATGAGATTCTATGTGTGTATTAAATACAAAGGCGATTTTTATTGTTGAAATCAGACGAGATATAGTGAATTACTCTAAAGTAGTTCGAGTACAATCGAGTTCGTTTCTGAGCCATGCTGACGGTTTAAATGTAGTTTCATCCGCGTCACGGATGCATTGCAAAATTTAAAAAAAAAAAACAATTTTGCTTTTTCTCAATTTTTTTGAAGTTTTTGTTTTAAGGAAACCGTATCACTCTAGTGTATATAAAACATCAGCAGTGCCAAAATATTGGTTTCCTCTGAATCCATTTCACATTTGTATCAATATTCGTATAAAAAATTTTATTCTCTTACAAAACGTTATCATTGTCGACGCACTCAGTCTATCAGTTAAAGCATAACAGAAAAAAAAGACTCTTCTTTAGGTTTTTTAAGTCGGAGAGAAATTATACGTAGAAAGTTTTGAAGAGCACCGATGGATGTGGTTTAATAGATTTATGATTCTTGTTGTAACATCAGAACATATGGAATATTCTCATGTTGCTTTCACACTCGATCTGGCGAGATTTCTATGAATACACATTCGGTCCGCAAAATTGATGAAATGGATACCTAAGGTTTTGGCTGATAATTGAAAATCAAATTTTATTTGGATTTTGTCAGAAAATTTGGAAAATAGTATATTGTCGCATAATAAACCTTTAAGGTTCGGCAATTGCACGCTTGTGCTGTGGTCATATTTTTTACTTTTTGTATATAACTTTTTGTGTTGATATCATTTTGCTATTGCTATCAGCATTAGGTAATCTCGTCAAAAAGCGTCTTCCATGTATTTGCGAGTTGTTGCTTCCAAACATATGTCTTGCTTTACGGTGTTTACAGTTTTTCTTGTTGTACACTGTGTTTTTAATAATGTGAAGTTTGCGTGCTAACTTAAGAGGTCATTTGTGATTACGCGACAAACTTTTTTGATTTTTCTTTCTTCACAAACTCTGTTTTGTTTACTGCTTTCTGACATAGAGTGGTCATTTACTTTATGTCGAACCAAAATAAGCCCTGCTTCTGGGCGAATCATTACTTGTTGGTTTTGCGAGGGAAGTGTGCAGTTATCAAAGGCGATGCTGCAGATGCACTCTTAAGTCTTTCGAAAGGATTACGTTGTTCATGTTCCGGAAGCGAGACATTGTCTTTTATAAGCTCTTCACGCAGACAAGGAGTGGTTTTTCTGAATTGAATAAAAATGTCGTGACATTGTGCGATAAGTTTAAAAAAATTAAAACAATAATTGAAAACTGGCGCAATCTAGAGCACTCACGTTCTCCTCCAACCTGTAAACTACTAACTTGTTCTGTAGCGAGCGGTACTTCACCGCCATCTTCGCCTACAACTCATATGTCGATCTATATTGCTCGCCATCTTTCCTCGCCGTCCTCACCCTCAACGATAAAACTTACGGATCTGTTGTGGAACATTGTGGCCGATTGGCTTTTAGTTACCAAAAGGATAGGGGTCTAAACTCAAATATTACTCTACTTTCCTGAATTCGGTAAGCACGGAAATTTCTGTTTGGCTTTCACTGAAACCTAGTTCAAGGCTGATTTATATTCGTCGGAACATTTTTACTACTCTTTCCAGGTTTTCAGAAGGGACCGTTTGGATGGCCTGATGGTGGTGTTTTAATTGCCATATCTACTGCAGCCACGCCTTATTCAATGAATTTCCTACTGCTCCTGACGTTGAATTTATTGCCATTCTCGCAAAGACTGTCAGCAAGCAGTTATATGTAACTTGCCACCCTCATTTGTGACGTGGCCAAAAAGTCTAAACCTACTGATATAGTCATTTCATTAGGGGACTTCAATTTGCCACTAGACACTTGTTGTCATAGTGATAATTCTGGCTGCAGGTTTTTCAATGAATTATTTGATCGTAAGTCGGCAGACTGCTAGCTTTTTGCTTTGCCAATTTCGCGCAGATAGTTGTTTATCGCTGCCCACCTGTTTTGTTTACGGTCCGTTTGAAACACTCTAATGTGTCAAATCCAACTTCCTCCAATAAACATTGTGATTTCTATGAAACCAATATCTTACTGCTTAAATGTTATCCTTCACACATTATGCTTCATTTTTCTCCTGGGAATATTGAAACCCTATCGTCATTCTTCTGTAATGCCCGCCATGATTTGACAAAGCAATTAAATATTACAAAAAAAAGAAAAACAAATTTTTTTAAAAAAATTTATGCAAAGTTTTTTATGACTATTTGCTGCAAGTCATAGATTTATTTATCCCAACCATCAACGTTATTGCTTTCAGTTGAATCCTCACTGTTTGTTGATCCTAAACATTTTTAGAAGTTTGTCAACTCCAAAAGGAAAATCTCCATATATTCCTCGCAGGTTTCGTTGAAAGGTTCCACATCCTCCAGTCATATTGAATCCTCAAATCTTTTTGCTAAGTACTTCCGGCGATGTTTTTCAACTCTTGATTCCGATTTAACTGTTAACGATCCGTATCAGATTACACTGTCGATTTCGATTTCTAACTAGATAATTGCGACTGAAATGATGAGATTCCATCATGTGTACTTAAATCCTACTCTGTCGAGCTCTATGGTATTATTTCAATGATTTTTAATCAGTCCTTGAAACTAGGTCTTTTCCCTTTGTGTTAGACAAGTAGTTTCCTTATTTCGCGTCACAAATGGGGAAACAGGCATCACTTTCCGAACTGTAGAGGCATTGTAAAGTTGAGTGTCTTACCCAACTTGTTTGCGCGAATGCTTCCTCTGCATTTAGCTTTTGTTACCACATCGTATAATTCTCCGTTGCACCATGGATTTTGAAAAAGAAGATCTCTTAGAATGTGCCATGTTTTCCAGGCTTTTTCCAGTGGCTCTCGCACGGATGTCGTGTATACCGATTTTAGTAACGCATTTGACTTACTTAACCGTAACTAATTGATCTTCAAACACCTGGCCCCTGGCATCCCCTTGTACTTTTGAAATGAATAAGCTCTTGTCTGCATAACAGATCATTCAGCGCTCTGTGTAACTTCATCACCTAGGATGGATTTTCAGTGACGTCTGGCGTCCCTCAAGGCTGCCACTTAGGCCGTCTTTTATTCAATTTATAAATTAATACTCTCCCCTTGGTGATTAAATCCAGCCAGATCTTATTGTACGCTGACAATGTTGAACGTTTTCCTCATTCTCCTTGAAGTCGCAATCGTATCAGCTTCAAATTGACTTAAATAATTCGGATGGATGGCACTCCTTAAATTTTATGAAATTAAATGTAAAAAAATGCAAAAAGCTTTTTTTCTTAAAAAGGAATCCAGTTATTGGCCCACACAAGTTGGAAAACGTAGATTATTTTATCGATTTAGGGGTTCTATTCGACGAACGATTACATTTCAATTTGCATGTTGAGCTCCCTTTAAGTAAAGCTAGGTCCGTGCATGGTGTCATTAAGCAGTGAAGCAAGAAGCATAGGGAACCTTACCGCTACTTGAGTATGCCTCTGTTGTGCGGTCTCCTTCCTCTAAGTGCCATGCAGATTCAACAGAATTCGTTTAAAAAGAATTCTTGCTATGTATTCTCATGAATTTGGGTTGGGATCCGCTTGGGGTCTAAAAAATAGACACACGTACTTAAAATTTGGTAAATACACTTCATTTTAATATCAAATTACTATCATGCAGATATTTTCTTCATAAAACATTAACAATTAACACTTTTGGATATATAAGGGTTTACATTTCCTGAGAATCCAAAAGAAAGACCTACGTGGGTCAAATTCGGTAAGATTTGTCAATTTCGTGGGAAGAGGTTTAAAAAATGCCGTAGCGGAACCAAATTTTTCATAGGAGACAACACTGACTGGAATCAAAACAGATATTGGGCATTTTTATAGTCTCCCTACCCTGTTACAAACAGGAGAGTAAATCTTCTTTGCAACTATCCTTCCCTAAACAAGTCTGTAAATCATAATGGGGTAAACTAATGTCCAGAAAACCGAGTATATTTTGATATACTGCTACGAGTTTTCAAATACGCATTCATCACGCTTTATGTGCTTCTTGCAGCTGGCGGCAGGCGAAAAGATTCGCAACAATTAGCAGTACATGTAGCGGAAGAAGGTTTAATACGAAAATGTCCCACGTTGTTGGTAACATGCTTTTAAAAGAGTATGTAAGTAGCATATTTTGGGAAACTCAGTCGAGTCAAGAGAGTTGAATCGCAATCGCAAAACGTAGTTCTTGTAAATAATTTGTAAACCGATTCCCTAAGAATTTTAATAAAAATCTACATTAACCTAAAAATCACAATTCAGTGACATGAACTTAAGCTCAAAAAGAGTGGAGTGAAAACGTAAATATCACAAAATAGCATTTTTTCGTTGCAATACTTTCATAAAAAGCCAAAGCGATTTGTCAAGATTTTGTACATTGAAGCAAATCACCTAAAACGCAGTATTACGAGCTGATATATGAAAGAGAACTACAAAATGTATGAAATATTGAGAGAATTAGGTAATTTGGAAAGTCGTTCATCAGTGGATGATCGTAAAATATTCCCGTCTCTTATTTGAACAAATACAATTCTTATTTTTAAAGTACCTTCTTACTTAATAATTTCGGCCAAAATTAATTGATTGATGTATTGATTATGGAGGGAAAAATTAATTTACTTAATAATTTGAGCTCATTAATTATCAATGCACATTTCGAAGCAGAAAGTCGTAAAGTGTGCAGTGTGTTGGGAGAATATGCTTTGTAAACCCCCAAAGTCCACCTACGTTTAGTAGGCCTGAACGGTGAAATCGAGTTACCCGTCTCCACTTGAGTGTTTGGCTGTGCGTCTCCGTGCTTGCTTTTCTCCTGCAAGGAATACCACGTCTGAATTGCCTGCGGCCAGAATCTCCGTTTCTCTTTCCGCATTTCTTATGGCCATAGCCGCATTAGGCGAATAGGCGATGTCCCCTGAGTGACTGCTCATATAAAAAAAAGAAGTAAATTAAATTAAATTCTATTAAATAAACTCTAACAATTGAACAAATCTCTTTTAATTGAACCGCAAAAAACCATCGCAATCAATTAAGTAGTAAGTTTATTTTCCTGGCGACTTTGTTAAGAGTCTTGATAATGCAGTGTTCTATGTTGACACTTGCTTGATTTGTGTTCTAATTATCCAAAAAGGTAATTATGGGCACATTTCGGCACCGCTGTATCAAATTTGTGGGGTTTATTCTTATGATAATATCGACAAATAGTTCTAACGCTCGTATGGTACCCCCATATGTCATTTATGTGCATAACTTGGATTTATGTTTATCTTGACGTAGATGTCTGTCTTCAAAATTTAAACTTTTGTTTTCCACGGATGAAAAGAAAATATTACCTGCCTCTTACTCAAACTAGTGCTTTTATTATTTTTGCAGACTGGTTAGCAGTGCTAATAATTATCAATGACTGAAGAATACCTAGTTTTTCTATGTCCCCAAGTAAACAATATAGAAATACAATAGCCTGAAATTATTTCAACAATCGCTATGACTAACATGCTTAAAGTCACAGAAAAATCATACGACATTTTGATTGAATCCACGTACTAAGTAAATGGTAGAAAAGTCGGAGGTACTGAGAACATAGAAAACAAAAGTGTAGTAGAAAGCAAACAAAACACCTTACGCCACGAAAATAGCCATGAAGGAGGAGGGATATGTCGTATTTTCTTTTGTAAATGCTTACGCCTCCCATTTAACCCGATCATAAGTCGGGAAATAATTAATTTTACTACAATTACTAAAATAAATTCTACACTAAGTCATTTTTAAATATAAATGAATTCAACATGATATTCATTGATTTGAACTAAAACACATTCTGTACATATTTACCATTGGGTCGAACATATATAAAAATTCCATTTAAAATGTAGAGGACGAATTTCGAAGCGTTTGTTACGTTGCAAGTATGGCAGTAAATATTTCCTTTCATTCAAATATACTTCTATAAAGGCATAAAAACACTTCGGGTTAAAAAACTTTGTATTCAACTTTGATTTCAGGGAAAAACTTTTTTATTTTAAATGATTAATGGATTGAAGT
>NW_024001796.1:0-2310 GCF_014805625.2 Glossina fuscipes
CTTATTACTATATTTGTTCGAATGTCTGCTCACTAAGCACTCAGGTACCAAATCGCGTGATTTGCTCACCGTTAGGTATGTGAGTGCTTGTGCAATGTATTTGCATGTGTTTTGTATGTTTCTACATGTGCGATCGTGTCTGTGTACATTTTGTGTGTGCATTTTATGCATTATCGTATGATCTTATCATTTCTTTCCCTACCTAAGTTCAATTCTGCTTGCGTTGTTTGCCCTAACGGTGCATAGAGATTCTCGCTGAAGCATGCATCGATTTTCTACCTACGTTCAATTCTGCTTGCTAAACATTTTGGGATTTTACTGGTAATTAGACTTTGAGTTTTTTCTTTTACTTCGTCTTTCACGCATTTGAGTAGTTATTTATATTTACGTCCTTATTTACAACTGAGCAATTATGACATTTGGCGTACCTAGTCGCATTTGGAGTAGCTCTTCACAGTTGAATGCTTACTCACATTTGAGTAGTTATTTATAGTTACAACTTATTTACAGTGAGCAATTATTACATTTGAAATACCTAATCGCATTTGGAGTAGTTCTCTCCAGTTAAATGCTTACTCACATTGAGTGGTTTTTTTTTATATTTACATGCTTATTTACAATGGAGAGGGTTGCTCATCTCTTATTCGGACGTGCGCGGACAGAGCGGACTGGCTAGTTGCTTATCGTAGATGGTTGTCTTAGGCGGACGGACTTGTATTTCGTAGGGAAGCAAAAACGCTTCCTTACAGTATATATATATAAATTTTTTTTTTTTATATCTTGCGTATATATATATGTGCATTTTTTAAAAGCTTTTCTTCCATTTTAAATAAAATTTATTAAACTAAATATGGCACATTTTCATCGATAATCCTTCCACCATCGGCGTAGAACTTTCGGGATGTAAAACTGAATAACTTAATTTTTGCAGCCCTCTTTCGACGTCAACTTTACGCCGTACAAATAGTGCTGCAGTGGGTTCTATTGTCGTAAGGGAAGGCGAAGTGTTCACCGTTCTTTAATTCTGGACGCTTCACCGTAGTTGCGTGCTTTGGTAGATTAATTGCCGGCAATAAAGAATACACTCAATCGTCTAATCAGAAGCAGCTCCTTTTCTTCCAATCCCTTACTACACTTTCAAAAGGCTCATTACGGCAAATATTTAATTAATAATACCAATAGGATTAATGAACCAATACGAATTTAACACCCTTTAATTTCAATTACAAACAATGGGTTAGTAGATTTACCGGCTGCTATCAATATTTTTTCACGATGAAACTTTGGGTCATTACTTGGATTACGTCCAAGTATTAGATTTTATTTATTTATTTTTATTCTTATTGTGTTCCCACTGGCCAACTACCCAGTCTGCTCAAAACGAACTCCATTTCGTTTCGTATCAGCAGCGTTTCGAGCTTCTGCCAACCAAACACCTTCTAACTGGTCAAAGCGGCTGTGCCTTATAAAAAAAATCTAGTTTTTCTGAGTTTGTGAAGAATTTAATCGACTTCATCAACGGGTGGGAGACGGCAGCCCGTGGTGTTTTTGGACGTTGAAATTTACAAATCGGTAGCGGGCAAGCCATTCACTTGTTGCTGACTTTTATATAGCGGCCTCAACATAACCATCATAAAGGCTGCAAAGCATTTTATCGCTGCTATGAAAGCAGTATTATAAAATAGAAGATAGGTCGTAATATTTTCTGTATAAAGATCTGTACCCTAATGCCTTTCACAACCCGTAGAGTCGCCTGATAGAATTACTGTTATCGGTTTATTGGGAAAACTGCCACAACTGCTCTTCCTTACTTAAGAGCATATTTTGTTAAAAGCTTTTACTTACTTACTTCCGATAGACTCACTTTAGGAAAGTCTAATCCTGCGAATGTCTTGAAAGTGCCTGGAAAATCTAATATCAACAATATATTTATTCGCATTAAAACGATTAACCATTGTGGATTAAGCGTCTAGTCTACCTTTGGAAAAGAGAAGAGCCGATAGTGTTGGTTGCTTGTCTCGCTGTTTTAGCCCTGCTACTATTATTATTACTAATTTAGCCAGAGAAGTAAATTCAAAGGATAAAGCACCAGTACATAAGAGGCTATCGGCTTCGTTGAAAACACCATCACACTTGAGCTTTGAACTCACGAGCATTAGGTTGTTAGTGAAAATCCTGCTCCTACTTGGACGCTCAGGTGGATGTTTTTTTAGTCCTAGAATTTATACCTCTATTCTAAATGGATTATAATAATAATATTCAATAATTTAAATCCATGATAACCAATTAAGTAATTAATATATAATGAAA
>NW_024001796.1:2410-4003 GCF_014805625.2 Glossina fuscipes
CAATATCCGTTCTACAAAAGCAACCACACATCAAATTGCATGAGAGGTAATGACAGCATATGGATAGTAGTTGTGCATAAAAGTTAAGATAAAGTAAAAAGAGGTGTGGGGTACATAAAAGTTTCATTTTATTTATTTATTTTTTTTAAAGATGAAATGAAAGTCACATCACTAAATTGAAAGAAATTTCTTTTCATAAAATTTCAATTATTCTTTACAAATTTCAAAAATGTAATCGACTTATATAATGCATAGACATGCCGCAGCGCTAGGTATAAAAAGGCCGTCACTTTAATCAACAGGCAATTTGTCATAATATGTTGTAATAATTATGCATGCAATTGGCCGCATATGTATAAATATATGTTCTATAGCTTTAACTCAATTTTGCTCTGGTTGCCTAATAGTAAATATATGTATGCGTTACATATTCACACGAATATCTGTATTTATCTTTTTTGTATAAACAGAGACGTATAATTCACGTGTGACTTTAACGACACAGCATGGCCTGCTACGGAGTCAGCTTTACAAACGCCACCAAGGCGTGTGCCGGTGGAGGTTTTATATTCGCTTAAGGTGAACAAAGATTAAAGTTATGCAAATCTGAATGGTATTTATGGGTAATAAAATGTTTCCTCTTCATAACTTAATGTTAGGTTTTGCCCTAAAAATTGAAAAAAAATTTCAAAACAACCCTTTGCACATAAGCTCACTTCTCTTACATTGAAATCGTAGCTCTTTGCTGCTTCATGTGATTTCTATGTTCATTTTACATCACGATCGATGCGTTTTAACTTCAGGTTTTGCCAATAAAAAATTACGTGGTTATGATTTAGAGAAGATCACGAATATCAGAAATCTGTGTTTAATAACACATTATTATGAAAAACCGTCATCGAGGAGAATGAAAAGAATGTAATCGTAAAAGTTGTGGAAGAAAAACAAATAATTTATATTTATATAACATGTAAAAGTGGGTATAAACAGCAGTTGGAAAACATAAAAAAAATTTCAAAATAAATTTTGTTCCTTTGTAATTTACTTATGTGGCAAAGCAACTAACAAGCGTCGCACGAAATCTTAAGCTAATATTTACATAACAAAAATACAATTAAAGAATTTTTAAATGAAAGCGAATACGTTAACGCCCGCCTCACTCTTACATAGGAAACTTCCTTCATTTAAAATTATTAATTTTTACTTAGTGTTTTTTCTTGGAAATATTGGACAATTTTGTTGTCACTGGTTTTGAAGAAAAAGTGGGTTTCAAAACAAAACCTCAAAAAGGTACTCACTAAACATCTGAGCTGGTGCCAATGGTCTCGATAATTTTAGCGTTCCAAATCAATTTAGATCTGTTTGCCCGTCAGTCGGTATTGTGTTCTGTTTGCTATTCATAACTTTCAGTCATAGGAGTTAATAAAGAAAAAAACAAAAATGTATTCCACCTAATAACCCAAAATTAAGGTTGTTTTAAATCTTGATACAACAATAGCGCACAGCATTTGTGAGCTGACCGATACTGTGGTGATTAAGAAAGAGTTTTGTATTTTTATAAATTAAGTTGCTTAGCGAAAAGTTAGTTTTCAG
>NW_024001797.1:0-1039 GCF_014805625.2 Glossina fuscipes
ATTCTTATTCTATTCCTAACCCTATTCTTATTCTATTTCTAACACTACTCTTATGCTAACTTACTCTCTAACTTAAATTAGCACTCTCTCTCCCCCACCAGAGACGGAGAGTCCGTGAGGCCAAAACGAGGGACGACTTTGGGTCCTCACAACGGACGCCCTTGCGTTTCTTAGCTGTGCGCGATATGCCGTCCTCAGACGGTACATTTATTACATTGAGACTTCTGAGCACATCAAGAAGAATTAAAGACAAACAGAAACTTGCACATTAAAAATTTACCCATCGCGCTACTCTCCTGCTCTCTGGAAATGCATCTAGAATACTAACAAATTTGTTATGTTTCAATGTACATTTACCATTTACGTTTGCAGATTATTTCTCCCATAATTAGCTAACCTATAAACAATAATGATTTAAAAAAACTTGACGATTGTTTTTACTGACTTATAACACAAAAAACTGTTTAAGGTAAACTGAAACGACATTGCCAATAAACCTGCATTTAAGGCCTCTTTTGCCCATTACATTAAATTCTCGTATTAATCGTACTCGTACTCGTCGACAACAGAGCATAAGTAATCAATGTATATAATTTGTTAGAAGAATCCTTATGATCATAGCGATGTCGAACTAAACGCTCACGAGCACAGAAAGGCGCAGATCAATTGTTTAAGGAACTAACGCAAATGCCAGTTTCGTCACTTTAAAAAATATATTAAAAACTAACTTACCTCTTAACCTTTAGCGAGACGTGTTTATTCAAGCAGGCGTCCTTTTCTTAGCAAAGTTTCTCTCATTATTCTCTCTGAACTAATTTATTTGTTATCCGTATCAAAGGGATTATTAAGAAACAGAAAATCGTCCATTTTGTGATGGCCGTACCATATTACATAGTCGTCGTAATTAAAGCCGCGTGCAAAATTGTAGCAAGGCCGCGCGTTTCAAAGTCCTCCTAATATTGACCAACATCCTCCCGTTTCATCTTTTTTGTGGCGGCCGCTACTTTGAATATAGCCATAAATTTGCGTCCTTCACTTT
>NW_024001798.1:0-1476 GCF_014805625.2 Glossina fuscipes
TATATATATATATATATGTATGTATATATGTATATATGTATATATGTATATATTTATAAAAAATGAGAAAAAGTTATTAGTAACTTTTCATTGGAATATTACCAAATTTTTGGGAAAAAATTTTTAATTGTACTTATGCTTTGCTATCTGTCCCAATTTTTTTCATTAGTTTTACTTTATTGTACGCTAAGGCTTATGTACCTGCATATATATGTACGTACATTCTTATACATATAGATATATATGTATTGTGTAATATGTACCTATATATATATTTATATATACGTATATGTATACAAATATATGTATATGATATCTATATATATATTAATTGAGGTAGTTGGCAAAAAAAAAAAATAAAAAATTTATATGCATAGGTTTCCATATGTACTTGTGTTGTGTAGGTATAACGTTTGCTGACACCGTTTGTCATTCTTTTCGTAACAACGTAAACTTTGTTGGTATAGTTTCACTTTTCTCTCCTTCAATGCATATGAATGTAATAGTGTTACAATTTTTTTTGTTTTTTTTTTTTGTTTCTTATGTCTTTTCTTCTATCATCAAATACTTGATCTGTCAAGTTTGTTTTTATTAACGTCACCACTAACATCAATGCACTTTTATATAAATTAATCGTACCAGATCGCGCACAATAATGTGTTCACTAATTTCTTTAAGATTTTCCTTTTTAATAAGATTTATTACTATTTTTATATTAATTTTTTTTCTATGCGTTTCTCAAAAACAATTATGAAATAATTCATTAAAATATTAATATATTATATATATATATATATATATATATATATATGCATATAAATATATGTAATATAATCATATAATGATATATATATCTTAGTTTAGCTTAATTGAAATCTTGTGACGATTTTCATAAAATGAAATTGAATTAAAATTTTTAATTTGAGTGAGCAACGACTTTTCGAAAAGGATATCTCTGATACTGCAAGCTCAGTAAAAAGCACGAGTGGCAAGTTCGTTCTTTCCCGTAGGATTTATTCGTTATTTAAATGAAGGGGAAATATATTACTTTTAATTTATGTATGCATACATACATATTCGGTAGAAGGCTATGTAAACTATTGAGTTCAGTTCTTGAAGCTTTTCAAAGTAAGCCACAGTCAAGTTAGGACATCCTTCTATGGATATATATACAGGTTACCCATTCTGGGAATATCTACGCTTTAAACATCAGCCTTATCTGACTTCTGTCCGTCTTGGCCAAATCCTATCTTCAAATATTTGTTCACTTGTACAATTTACAGTCTAAACACCTGAAAAGCTACCCGCACGTCTTGCCATCTCTTCCTGTTACTATCTGGTATCTGGTTGCATTACTGTCTGCACGTTCGAGCCGTTTATGCATGTTACCGTTCGTCGATTTTGATACAAGCCGATACTATTCTTTATCCATTTAGAAAATTTAAAAAGAAGTTCAGGAGACATTAAAAAAATAAA
>NW_024001799.1:0-1059 GCF_014805625.2 Glossina fuscipes
ACATATATATGAATATATGCGTTCTTATATAGGATTGTTTTAAAAGACGTAAAAATTATGGAGTAAATGGGAAAACACAAAACTTTCCTTTCATAATATTTGTATACTTTTTACATGCTTCTACATATAAACGAAAAACACTAAAATTTTGCCTCAGTTATATATGTTATTTACATAGTTATTCCCATCAAATCAATTTCTCGCCTTTACAATACTCAAAAAATATCCCTTGTTAACAATTTGACGTGGCGTAAGAAATTCATATTGTACAACACCACGATAATCGAAGAAAACTTTCAACATCATCTTGATTTTTGAGCGGCTAATTCAATTTCAATAGATTTCGTTCTTGGGACGAAAAACGTCAGGAGAAGAAATCTCACCAAAGACCTTGATCCCAACCCTAAGAATTTGTAGGTTGAATAAAATATACCTGACCAGACGTCGAACTCACGGATAAAATTGAAAAAATGATTTAGAAAATTCAACAATTTAAACGCATTTTTATTTGAAGATCTAGTTTCCAAAGCGAGGGACAGAATAATTCCGCTCCAGAGTTTAGCAATACACTTAAAATAAGGTGTTAAAGTAACAATTTAAAGATTAGAGGATTTTTGATATATTAATCTAAATATTGCAAATGATTACCTTTTTTCCTCGGAAATTAAATAAGATTGGATTTGAATTGAATTGGAGATATTTGAATTCAAAAAATACTCGTTGCTTAGAAAGTTAAATTGGTTTTTGGAAATTCCTTACGTATTTGTCTTCCTAAGAACTACTTAGAACTTGTACATTAAATTCGCCGTTTGGACCCGCTTGTGCCGGGTACGGCGCATGAAGTAAACTCCCTCAAATTTCTTTGCGACAATCATTACGACGTTTGATTTCTCAACAATAATTTCATCATTTTAATTCTTTCTCAAGGTATAATAGTCATTACTGCTTTAAATATCACTCTACTACTCTTTCTTCCATTTCAAAAAGTTTGAAGGAAGGCGCGTTTAAGCTTTTAGATTAGTGTGCTCACTTGAGCCAACTTATCAAAATTGCCACACA
>NW_024001800.1:0-1855 GCF_014805625.2 Glossina fuscipes
CGTGATAGAGTAAAATATGACAAATTTTTTCGAGTTTTGGCCTACTCTCAAAACGCAATTACTTTCGACTTAATAAACAAATGTCGAAATGTTTTCTTTCTTTATTATGTACACTCTGTCGTCCTTTTGCTGCATTGTATGATAGGATTAATATTTTCAAAGTTATACGGCTCTAAATATGTCTATTGGGAAAAAAGCCGCTAATTACGTCTTTGACTCTACAAAAGTACAATGCATAACTAGAATATGAGTGAACTAAAAAATAGAAAAAAAAAAAAAAAAATAGCAAGCATCGACCTACCATTTGTCAGAACTTGTATGCGAAGTGCAAAAGTTACTGAAATCCCTACAATTAACAACTGCGCTTAAACGGCGCGTTTTCAATATCGTGTGAACAAATGGGGTTTAGAAAACGCTTTCTATAAATATATTAAGATGCAATAGCGTCGCACCTGCACTAATTAAATGCATTACGATTAATGGGTATAACCGCTTTTATAATTAATTAAATAATTAAATACAAGTAAGAAAATTATATTCGATCGCGACCGAATGTTTTATACTCGGCACCGTCATTCTAGAGAAGGCTAAAAAAAGAAGAAAACTTAATTTTCATGCTCTGTACTATTGCGTGTGCTTAACTGTTTTTTTTTCTACTTTTTGAAATTTATTAGGATCTTCCGTTAATTTTGCCCAGCGAATTCTGCAGGTAAAAATGATACTGTAATGCAAAATAGCAGCGTACGTAATGGTTAAATTCAATGATTTTGACCTTTATCTACATAAAATGAAAGTTTCTCGTTTAACATTATTGATGCATTTAGCGTATGCCGACGCTAACCGCATGGAGTGCTCAAAATTGCATTTTTAAAATTCATTGCTTTTATAAGCCATCAATCGCAGAAGAGAAGGCACTGCTCCAGCGGTTTGCACGAATTGACTGAATATGCCATTGTTGCCCACTTGTTGCAAACGTTGTCAAGGATACACTGTTGCAGCTCGCAAGGAGAGCTCTTTCCCAACTAGCGCACTCATCAGACATACCACATGAATGCTTGAATACCACTTGCTCAGATCGATGCAACGTGGATGGCATGCGGTTTCGGACCCGATATCACCATATTGCCAGAAATATGGTAGAATGTTAAAGAAAATAATGAAGAACATTTTGATTAATATGCACACATAATGCAAAGCTCTCTCAATATGTGGGTTTTTCAAGAGAAAAAATGGTCAAAATAGAAATATATCGTGTGTCTGCAGTTTATGGGCCAGAAAAAACCTTCTGTCTGTATATATTCTTCAACTCCTCTAATTTCATACTCATATCGCCGGGATTGTAAAGAACACGTTATCCACCACGTCATGACGTTCATGTCACGTTCAGTTCTATAGTCAACTGATTAAACTGCTGAAAAAAAAACGGAATCTCACACGCTGTGGGGTCCACCATATTCATATTAGAACTAACACATTTTTAGGCAGATAACATGGGTTCACGCGGGCAATGCACAGAATAGTTTTCAATATTATGTCTTTTTTACCGTATGATTAATAAGCAGAAGCGACCAAAAAAAAAATAAAAATTTGATCAGTTATAAGTTTGCGTAGACATGGCCTATTTTACCATTTAGCACCTATGTGCTACAGAATTATCGTGTGGGTTTATAAATTATGAACAAATCTCACTATATTTTTTTTATATTTGAAAACAGAGATGGTCCCATGGTACGTTATACTGTTCGCGAGTCCTTGAATCGATTTAGCCCGATTTCAATACTAACCCATGTGCATGTGTGTGCCAACCTTTCTGTCAAATGTGAAGCAGATTGCTGAACTTTTGCGACATACATTA
>NW_024001801.1:0-3396 GCF_014805625.2 Glossina fuscipes
GAGAGAGAGAGAGAGAGAGAGAGAGAGAGAGAGAGAGAGAAAGTGTACTTTTTGTTGAAATATATTAAAATTATATTTTTTGTTGTATTTTTTTAAAGAATTTTTCAAATTATGTCATATGTTGGATCGTTTTTTTTTTTTTTTTTTTTTTATTTTACTTTATTTTTTTTTTTGTTTTCTGGAAGTATAATTAATACCATGCATGTTTATCGCGTTAACTCCAATTGTTCGGATATGCAACCACTAAATCTAAATATTAAGTGAACTCCTATCGCATTATACGAGAGAGAGAGAGAGAAAGAGAGAGAGAGCTATGAAGATTAGTAAATGGGCTATTGATTGATTGCTTACAAAAATCCGAAATCACACATGTCGAAAAATATTACATTTTTAACTTCTCCTGTACTTATTAGGTGTATGAATATTGCATAGAATTGATTCAACTGATATCCAAGCCTGAGGTAAGCAAACGAACGAAGAAGAAATATGTAAATTGTATGTCGATTTGTAAGAATTCAAGAAAAATAATAATCGAAGAATACCCATTCATTGAAAGATGTGTCGAATAAATAAGAAAGGCTCAGAGACGCCCCGTATAACGTATAAACATTCTTGATCAGAGTGTCCCCGCCTGTGCGTTGCACGTTGTTAATATTATTTTGATCGCTAGAATGAACGAATTCATTGGAATTTCTAAAATTCAGTTTAATGTTGAGCCAAATGAGCCAAATTGATGAAACGACACGCTATGTGGTAATTGAAATGGTGTGATGGGTACATAAGATTCGTGCTCAATCCAATATATAATGCTATCGTATTTGTTTTCATTGTCTTGACTATAAGCACTGGATAAAGTTATGAAATGGATGCAACAACAATTGAGAAGATTACATTCATTCGGTAGTGATTGTTATCGGATCAGTTGTGTTACCATTTAAAAATCTTTAACAATAATAACGAAAGGATTTTTATTATTAATAATAATGACGCTTATCTGCGTGTTTGCATAAAACTCTTTTCTTTTTTTTTTTAATTAATTTATTAAATCAATAAGAAATCATAGAGGCGGCCTAAGAAAATGCAATAAGTCTGTCTAGTCTCTTACGACTTCGTGATTGCATTGTAAGGCGGGGGGGGAGGGAGGGGAGGGAAGAGCAGTATAACACATATTATAGGCGCACACGTTTTAAATAATTGACTTATGTCGCTTACTGTTACAATCGTTCGAAATAATATTAAAAGAAAATCAAATACTAAAAATAGTTTCATGAACAAATGATGTCAAGATATAAATGCATATACATTTTAATCTCTTTTTTTTTTTTTTTTTTCTTTTCTTTTTTTTTTTTTAGTCAACAGATACATTTAAAATGCAAATTTTTTTATTATTCTTCTCTACATATATATAATAATAATAATAATAATTTTTACATACATACGTATACATATTATCAGTTTAAGTTTTGTTATCTCTATCTGTACGCTTAACTAAACAAATAAAATGCATTTATTTAAATGACAGAGAGACACAAACGTATTTATGCATTCATATAATTGACAAATGATTATAAAATGCAAAAATAAAAAAAAAAAAAAAGTAACAAAAAATAGTAAATGAATTTTCGTTTTTATAAAATTATTTATAGAAACCGAAGTAGAAAAATAAATAAATAAATTATTGAAGCAGCGCTATGTGCAATGTGAACACTCATCTTAGCTTATTCGTTCGAATAATGAAGGAGATTCGATCGTATTTATCGTATTTATCGTATTTATTTTTTTCTACGCCGCTCATAATAAATGAGAATTTGTCATGGAGACGAACGCATACATATACGTATATCAAAAATTCTATTTGTATATGTATTTAATTTATTAAAAATTCTCTAACATACGATTTTGCGAAATTTATTAATTTTTTCTATAATTGCTAGCAGGTCGGCTTTTGTCAGCCTTATCGCATGTCGACAAATTGGACGTAGCACGTCTGGATGGCACTCTGGCATAGCAAAACGACCCAAAATGACAGACAACGCTTTAGAACAGATTACAAACTTTCACTTCACACTCATGATCATCCAAATTTATTATCATCATTTTTTTTTTAAAACACCGACTTTAAATTGTATATATATATATATATATATATATATAAATGTCTTGGTGTGCACACTTGAACCTGCTAATCTCCGGAGAAATAACGCTTTGGACAACTACTAACTGTCGGAGAAGACGAGTGCCGCGTATACCATTTGAGTGTAGAGAATGTCAGCTATCAGCGTTTGTCGAGTTTGTTTTGCGGTCAGTGTTTCGGCATTTCTCCTAATTCTAATTGACACGGTTTCGGTTAGAGTTGTCTATTGACGTAAAAAGTATTATTATCGACGAGATTTCGCCGTGCATTGCAGTTTTAAGATAACGTCACGACAAATGTAATCAACAAATCTCAATCTCTTTGGTAGGTGCAAATTTAAAAATTTGTGACGCGTAAGGCTTAATTGAAATGCACTCCAAATAGATTTTTTATTAGGCGGAAAATCTTCAATTTTATAACAATTTTTCTGTTATGACAGCGAAGAACCCTTTGTTCTTGCTGCTGCAGCTGCTAAACACTCTTCGATCAGGATAGTTGAAAGTCGGTAAATGTAAATACTATGCTATTTGTGTTCTGTACGTTACTGTGGCTAAATGTCCAAACGCATATTAGTTCTTTGTCGATTTTGAACAAATTGAAAAATTAGATTTGAGAAAAGCTACCCCCAGCTCTTAGGCTCACTTTTGCGTCTATTTAAAAAACAAATAATCTTCCAAATAATCTTGGGCTGGTTTGTAGAGCAGTGGGTTGGTTGTTCAATGGTCTAGCTTGTTTTTCAAGGTACAAGAAATTCCATGAATTGGAATCATACATACTATCTATTGTTAGATAGTTGTAAACGGATATTGCTAACAATTAGAAAGAATTAATTTATTATTTAGCCAACTGTGGTTATTTGTTTCATAAATTGGAACAAGAATACCGCAAACAAGGGTGTGAGCAAACTTTTTGTTTTTTTCTTTTTTACTACCTATTGTGGAAGTGGAAGTCCCCACAGGCCGATCACTTTATCCAAACTTTAAAAACTTTGAAAATATACTTGCATTATCTAAAATCGCTGGACTTCATTTTTGCGTCAAATTAATAATGCGTAACAATTTCCACCGTAAAATGCTAAAAATGCTTGGCATATGAACGCTTACTTTGGACCAGGAATATTTTTCACGTCACTTTTATATATTGAAAAAAAAAAAAAAAAAAAAATTAAAAATTACAAAGTTTTTTTCTTTTGTACATCGACTATTACAGATGATGTAAAGCGTTATATGGACACTTAAGCCATTTTGAATAGAGGTTTCATC
>NW_024001802.1:0-1044 GCF_014805625.2 Glossina fuscipes
GCCCTTGAAGTTTGGTTTGGCTATGAGAGCTCTGTACCCTTCACAATCCCTTCTGTTTTTATAACTATTTACTAAGCGAACGTCTCGGCGATTTTCAACATTTTCCATGGTTTTCCCATACGGAACATTATTCATTAGCTTATAGAAGTTCTTCTCAAATTCATTGTTGGCAACTTTTCTTCTATTGGTGTTTAAACTAATGTAGGGCTCTAACCAAGCCCTTTGAGTAAATTTTAGTATTCTGTGAATGCATTTTAATTGCAACCCGTGTTGCAAGCAGAAGAGCAGATTGTTTAAATGAATCTTATAATTCGTTTTATGAGTTAAATCTGCTATGAGTTTTTTATACTTGCCAGTAGGAGGAATTTTATTGTCTGCACAGAAAGGTAGGCAATCATGTTGATCATGAATATCAGATGGATAATTTAGGTCAACTTCCAAAATGTAACCACTACTTCCCTCGATATCAATGGAGTAAATATCAAAATCTTTTACCTCACTTTCGCTTAAAAATTGGAAGTTTGCATATGGAAGTTTTTAAGACATGGCCCATCCATACAAATTGTTTACATCCATATAGACCAAATAATATTCAGACTTGCTTTCATCATAATTTTCATTAAACTTATTATTTGACTCGGACAACCTTTGGGTGCATTTAAAAACGTATGAATTTCAGGATCCACAATTAGTTCCATTTCAACTTTAGTATATTTCAGCATGGCATCCCAAGAAAGAGATGGTGTTGTAACATAATTGCAAGGATCTAGTTTATATATTTCTAAACATAAGATCCTGAAATTCTCGAAAACATCGGCTAGTATTAATACATCGCTTTCGAGATATAGAACCATATAATCTTTAAGGGTCTGACATTTGAATGCGTCCCACACCGTCCGCGCGAAATTGTAGTCAGCCTCACTACATTCTCGATCGGACAAATAATTATAGAAGCACTCTCGGCTTGGTAAAATTGGATCATCAAGCTTCTTAATGTCGCTTACATAATCGTACGGAAAGACATCCTCTTTAACACTTTAAACT
>NW_024001803.1:0-1546 GCF_014805625.2 Glossina fuscipes
CGCAATAACCACATAAATTACTTAATAAATTTATTGTAATTCGTAGAGGTTTTAGATAAATAGATAACTGTACAAATGCTAAACACACTGACTGACAGATATTGAATGATCGAATTTTAATTTTGCTGCATACATTTGTATTGATAGTCAAAACTGTAATGTTTTTACGGAAACAGAACACGTGATTAATATTTCAAGCATTACATAACTTGAAGATAGTCACATGTTAGCAAAACAGTCCTTGTCTCCTTGATAACAAGAAAGGACACGGAATTAAATTTAATTATACATCTAGATTTAAAAAAAAAATATTCGAAGAAGGGTTAATCAGCATAGTACACAAAAAGGAATGAATATAAAACAAATATCTTTCAGGTTATCGGAATGAAATGATAACAGAAAAAGCCTAAAAGGTCACGTTCAAGGAATGGGTAATAATATAAAACAAGCAATGGAGCACGGCACCCTCCAGGAATTTGTATAGAAATTTTTTAAAATACGACTTTATATGGCAAATAGTTGAAAATTCCAATAAAATCATTTTCATAAAGTAAATGAAAAGTCCAGACCTGACTAATGCTTTTCATTCAATTCCGCATGTGATCTCACGCTTCCAAACGAAAGGCTGAACTGAAACATTCAAATTGACTAATATACAAGTAGTTCAACAAGTAGGACTTCTCAAAGGAGTTCAGTTTGAAAATGTATGCTGTAATATGCGCAAACAGACCACTAAACGAAATTTTAAATATATGGCACATAACGTATCTAAACGTACTAAACACTTCGTTTGTTTTTATTTAAATTATATACATTTGTGTATATAGGAAGGAACCTTATCGGTCTTTGATATTAATTAATATATTTTCGTTAAAATGCCACAAATTCATGTTTTTATTTTATGTGTGTAAATAAACTTGAACGGAATCAAAATGTAGGTAAGTGTTAAGGTGGGTTTCGATTAAAATAGTTTTTCAATATAACATGAATATGAAAGATACTTCTTTTAAATATTGTTTCCATAAGTCACTTTTCCACCTTTTAGCTATTAGTTGTCTTTAAAGGATAAGCAATACTGTAAAGGATATCTTTCCGTTCGCTTTCATGGTTGCATTTAAACTAAAAATTACATGATCTAATTCTTTTATAGTTGCCTACTAACACTTATTATCTAACTATACACTACTATGCTATATATACTGAATAGAGGCAGAATGTTTAAGTTACAATTTAAACAATGTAAAAAATTGTCAGTTTTTTTTTTAATTGAAGGCGAATCCATTACAATTCAATCATCTTTTAGACTCACCCCTACAAAAATTACAAAAAACAATTTGATATTACACTTCTAGAAAAAGTTTTGAAATTGTATCTTTTATATAACAAACGTAACGTTAATGAACTTAACTAAACTAAACTTTTCCTTTCATTCCTCACTTTCTTGTCGCCCAGAAAAACTTTAGTTACAAAGAAAAGTTTCTTCGAAATTTTCCGCTTAGACAAGCAAACTTTTTGTTAAAGTTTAGAAGGAAAACATAATAATAAA
>NW_024001804.1:0-1126 GCF_014805625.2 Glossina fuscipes
TTTGCTAGACTTGTATGACGTTAACTGAGGCTTTCGACACCTTCCGATATGCGGACTCTTGTAAAAAGCATGTCCTTGCACGAGAATAATATACAATTTTTGATGTGTTATCACCAAAATGAATAACTGTACTAGGCAAAGTGTAGGGTATTTAACGGTCGGCCTCGCCTCACCATAATGTTGTTACTTGTTTTTATACTCGTCATAGAGATTTTGTGAAAACGTTTCCAGAACCTAGTTTCAGAGATCCTATAAGATATATATTGTGACGAAAATCCCAAATCTAGTTAATGTCAGCTAAGTAATTTTCGCAACAATAAATTTCCTGAAGAAGGAAAAACCAAATGAGCATTCGCAGGCGCCTCATGAAGCTGCAGGCCGATGAAAACGAATAGCGGAAAAACCAGGCTGGGATTAGACCATAACCATAAATTTAGGTATAGTAACATTCCTGTAAAATTGTATATAAATCGAATATTTGTGAAAAGCAGAGTTAGTCTGGCAAGAACGTAGAAGTTGAGAGTACGGCCAAAATAAATTGTAAATAAATATTCCTACTGTTGTGAAAGACAAAGTAGTAAAATAAAAGAACTTTGAAGTGCATTTCTCTTGATCAAAATATCCATGATCTAGTGATACGGACTGTATCATAGCAAAAGCGAATTTCATAACAACATGTTCTTGATGTTTAGTTTTGGCAGCAATATTGAAATTTCTTGCACGCAGTTTGCTATTGAAGATGATACAAATTGGTCAAAGCGCACGCCCACAGAAAAGCATAATTCGAATGCAACTTCGTTTCTCTATTTGGAAGATCCCTATTATTCAGGTACAAGAAGAGACAAAATCGGTCACAAAGATAATTACATTTTTTTTTTCTTTTTCGACGTTTTCTTCTTATTGCTCATAAGGAAAACAAAATTGTATGTTGCAAATTATTCTATACCTTCTTTCTCACATAAAGATATTTTATGCGACTGAAAATATGATAATTATAAAATAAATATGGTGGGTTTTTTCTTTTTTTTGTCTTTTTTAATACAACGGTAATTGGTATAAAAGATTAAGCCCCAGGCGAATATAATCTCCTTACTTGCGAATGTTAATTGTATTTAAAAAAAAAAAA
>NW_024001805.1:0-1208 GCF_014805625.2 Glossina fuscipes
AACTAGTTAAATGTAAAAATCATTTTACAAATTTTTCATTCATTTCGCATAAAAATGATAAATAGCGCATACACACCCAGCAAAGATGTCGCTTGGAAGCGGAACGAAACGCTTTGCGTTTTGAATCTTCAGGGCATTGACGCAATTAATACACCAACACTATCGCAAATTCTTGAGATTGGAAACAAATACCACAAAAAAAGCAACCCTCTGAAATCAAGCGTGACTTAAAGCAACGAAGTTTTAAAGTGAAAATCTTATGTGTAAGCGACTGTAATCACAGAAACAGATTAGCAAGCAGACGTTAACATGAAATGACTTTTTTACATAATTTTGAATAAAAATAACAATCCTAAATTAAAATAAAAATTAACAAGTAAGAAACTTATATTCGGTGGAAGCCGAATGTTGCATACTCACCACTTTGCTTTTCGCATTCTACTCTTCAAGTACTTTTGTTTGATACCCATATCGCTGGTATTATTAAGAAACAATTAATCGCGGGGTCTATCAATATATCTCTATTGGAGGAGTGTACGAAACAGTTTTAGACGTTTTGGCTTGTTTGCTTTGCGATAAACCTCAAAAAAGTGAAAAAAATTAAATTTACAAACGTAACCTTGTGTGGCCGATTGGTTCCATTTTTACACGAAGAAAGCTTGTAAAGCAAATGTGAAAAATTTCAGCCTTTCAGCAAAAATCCAAAAACTTTTGTTTAAGAAAACGAAGTTGCGTTCAGTTTACGTTCTACTCTGCGCTTCTGCTCTGATCAATTTGGCCCATGTTCAGTACCCTCCTTCTAGTAAAAAACTTTCAATGTTTTTACGAAATGTGAAGTCGATATCTTCATTTTTGAACAGGAGAGTGCCCTGAACACGCACCACATAGACACACAGACGGACAGCACATAACTAAATCAACTCAGAATGTTACGCTGATCAAGAATCTATATACTTTATGGGGTCTCTAATGCTTCCTTTTTGGGTGTTACAGGCATTATGAAGCAAACAAAAGATGAAAGAAGTCTTCGGGTATATCGAAGATAGGAGCAAGGAATGGATATTTGAAAAATACACACGTGAAAAAATCTGAGCAGAACTGGATATAAAGAATTTGCTATAAATACTGCAACAGAGCGGGTTATTCTACTTGCGAAATCCCGTCGAGAACTTGTTCAATTCATATGAGAATAAATAAGATAAAGAATT
>NW_024001806.1:0-2118 GCF_014805625.2 Glossina fuscipes
AAAAAAACGTTCCCAACAAAAAAGAAAACTTGACATCCCAAAAAAAAAAATAAAACCAACGCCTACTTGTTTTCCTATATTTTCCCCCCAGACAAGATCAGACTTTGAGGAATGATGAAATCAATCGTCCAAATCTGATTCACAACGAAAAATGATCACAACCGTCACTGCTTACTATCTTTAGCATGATAAATTCCCACAACATTACCCTGCAGATCTTCCAACTCATAGCAGGAATTTCCAATTTTTCTTCGTATCCGAGCTTTGACAAGAACCGGTCCAAGTTTAGCGTTATAACATTTAACAAAGCTGGATTGTTTAAAATTTCTTCGGTAAACTTCTTGGCTTTCAACAAAATTCACCACCGTGGATCTTAAGTTGTAGCTCTTTACGTTTCTGTTAAATTGCGTTGCTCTTTGATGTTTAGTTAATCGTCTTGTTAACTGAACTGAATCCTCACGGGATAATCGTAATGGATAATCATCCAGAGGTTTAAGCTTCCGCAATAGGGAGTAAGCTTTACTGTTTGTAGCCATATTGACCAACATAATACCGTTCTTTACCGGTCGCAGAATGAATGCTCGACCTCAAAGCACAAGCTATACAACTCAGTTCTTCATCATAATTCTTCTGATCTGCATTCACATAAGACCTCATTGCTGTTACTAAAGTTTTGTTGACTCGTTCCGATGCATTGGCTTGAGGTGAATGAACTGCAGTGAAAATTTGTTTCACATTATAACGTGAAAGCAGAGATCTGAATTTCTTTGCAACGAATTGAGCTCCGTTATCCGTTACAACAGTCTTCGGCACTCCAAAGGTATGGAATACGTCTTCTTCTAAAAACTTACATGCCACCTCAGTATTGAGTCGCTTGACAGGTTTGATAAAAGGAAATTCGGAAAAGTGATCCAATACTACCAGTATTCCGATATTTCCCCTACGAGAGCGTGGATAAGGACCAACAAAATCGACATAAAGTCTTTGTAGAAACCGGTCTATGTCTGTCATTTTACCCATGGGTGGTCGGAGAATTTGCTTAGGATGCTTGTTAACTTTACAGGCTTCACAAGAGTTAATAAAGTCACGAACACTGATCACCATACCACCCCAATAATAGTATTTTCTCAAATTTTCCAAGATTTTATTCATTCCAGCGTCCGCAGCCAAACAATCTGCATGGGCACGCCATAATGCTCCTGAAGAACAGGAGCAGTACTTAACTTAGTTTTCAGCACATCGAATGCTTTCTGTGCTTCTGATGTCCAAAGGAACTTTCGTTTTGTCCCTGTAAGATCAGTCAACGGTGTCGAAATCATAGCGTAATCTCCAATGAACTTACGATACCAGCCAGTCACTCCCAAAAATCGGCTTACCTCTTTTATGGATTTCGGAATTGGAAAGTCTCGTATTGAAGAAATTTGCTCAGGATCGGTTCTTATCACTCCTTTTCCAATTATATAGCCTAGATATTTGATTTCTTCCATACAAAACTTGCCCTTTTCCACATTTATTGTTAATCCAGCTTCCCTAAATCTTTTTGCAACTAATTTCAATACCTCCAGATGATGAACAAATTCGTTCGAAACTATCAGCAAATCATCGAGATAAACGAAAACTTCTGTTTTCAACTCATTCGGGATAACTTTATCCATGAGTCTAGACATCGTTTGAGGTGCGTTGCATAAACCAAAAGGCATAACCGTAAATTGATACAGCGGACGACCTGGCACTGTGAAGGCGGTCTTTTCCTTAGATTCAGCATCCAGGGGAATCTGCCAAAAAGCATCTTTTAGATCTAATCCCGTAATAAACTTAGCTTTTGGTAGTCTGCTTAAGATACCGTCAATGAAAGGGAGAGGATAAGCATCTTTAACAGTCACCATATTAACTTTTCGACTATCGAGACAAAGTCGATTTTTGCAAGGTTTACGAACTAGAACTACGGGCGAGCTCCATGGACTAAGTGATTCCTCAATAACTCCTAGATTCAACATTCGATCTAACTCTTCATACATCATCTTTTCGATCGCAGGTGAAACAGGATAATGACGTTGCTTGATTGGCCGGCAATTACCAACATCGATTGAATGGGCAATAAGTTTAGTCTTTCCTAGT
>NW_024001807.1:0-3732 GCF_014805625.2 Glossina fuscipes
CAATTTCCGCTGCACTTTTCGACTTGCTTGCGAATAACGGTCGACTGATCTTGCGGGATATGTTTATTTTGTTCTTCTCTGATTTCCTTGTTTACAAGTACAGGCAGAATCGTATGATTTTGCGGTACTTCTTTTTTCCTTTTGCTCTTGCAAGCATAGGCAAAAAATCGTATGATTTTGCGGTATTTTTGCTTGCTTTTGCAGGTACAGGCAGAATCGTATGATTTTGCGGTACTCCTTTTTTCTTTGCTTTTGCAAGCATAGGCAAAAATCGTATGATTTTGCGGGATCTTTGCTTGCTTTTGTAAGAGTAGCGGCAAGCCGCTATAGAGAGATGAACAGGAAGAAGAAGAGGGAAATTGAGTAAGAATGAGAAGTTTGTCTGTTTTTTAATTTGAAGATAGAGGGGAGAACAACTTGGAATCTGATGGAGTGCGGACGTGTCCGCGAGTTGTGTCTTCAGTTTTATTAAAATAAAAAAAGGTTAAACATTTTTGTGAACCAAAAAAAAAAAAAGAAGGAAAAAAAAAGGGAAAGAAAAAACTCCACCTGTAAGAAAAATATTCTACATTGACCTTAAGTGATTTTTTTGCTAAGCAGCTGAGTGGTGTCGACTTGACTTGGATTAAGGTATCCATCCGAGAAATATGTACATAAACGGAAAAAATTTATTTCCGTCTTCCATAGAATTAGTTTAAAAAAAAAAAAAAAAAGGTTTTAATCAATTAGTCCAAAAAAAACGTAATTGCAAGTTTTGATAAAATCGCATTATTCCTAAAATTACCTTGAACAAAACAAGCAAGCCAAGTGCATTTAATAAATTATAAAAAAGGAAATACTCCAATAATTTATGTAAATTTTCAATTCTGCCTTAATTCCATAAACAAATATGACATGTATAAACAAATGGTCGTGTAATCTTTATTAATTTTTCTTAATGTTAAGTTGTTGATTTCCATAAGAGATTTTTACCGAAATAAAAAGTTCGACGAAGTCAAATGATAAATAAAAACTGTTTTTATAAAAGAAAAAAAAAGGTAAAAATAATGGCAGTATTCGTGCATTGTAAATAATATGCATACAAGTGTGAAAATATCTTTTAATTAAAAGGAGAAGAACAGAGCGAGAGAAAAAAAAAGGAAGCAAATTTCTCCATAATGGTGTACGAATATACTTACTTTGCGAAACTGTTTGACATGAATAAATAAGGCCAAATTCCCTTTCATACAATGTGAGGAGTTGAAGCTAGCATCAACCCCTTTGCAGCGAACAGGAGCCGCCGAAGGAAACCGAAGGTCACCGCCGCAGACCCTACACCGGCACCGGGAGGATTATATTGTAAGTTACTTTAGTTTGTTTACTTCCTTTTGTTTTGTGTCCCCGATGAGTAGCTAAGCGCTACAGCTGCCACCGCTGTAGCTGAAAGCAAAAAGGGGGGGGGGGGGGGAGGGTGTGCACATGATGCACATGTAGGGCAGACGCCAGACGACTACCGACTGACTTACAGTGGACAGACAGACGGTAGACAACCGACGGGACTTTTTTTTTTTTTTAGTTTTTATTCTTTGTCAGGAAAATATATCTACTCAACCGGCAATAAAAGTAGCGAGTCTCATGACAAAGTGGCGCCCAACGATTGTAAAACCCAGTATAAAAATTTTTTTCGTTTATTGATCAACGTTGGCCGCAGTCTCATAACAAAGTGGCGCCCAACGGAAAATCCATGTTTAATAAAAAAAAAAAAAGAAAAGAAGAAAAAGTCTTTTCCTTTTATAGATTCATAAGTTGGTCGCCGTAGTAGTACCATGACAAAGTGGCGCCCAACGGAATTTCGGACCATCGAAATTGACTTTATATGTATAAAATAAATGGCTGAATTAGTTATATATGTATGTATATATATATTACCAGCAGCGTTGGTCGCCATGACAAAGTGGCGCCCAACGTAAAGCCCACACACTACAAGGTGGATAAAGTTTTTTCAATTTTTGATTAAAGTTGGTCGCCAGCGAAGACCCCGACAAAGTGGCGCCCAACGGAAAGCCCATACTTTATGAAAATCTCCTTTTAGTGATTAATGCAAGAATATTGAACACTACAAGGATTTCTTTTTATTGATCAATATGTTGGTCGCCATGTAATCTCATGACAAAGTGGCGCCCAACGTAAAGGTTAACCCAATATATTGATTGATATTACCTTTTTTATTTTTTTTGGTGATTTTCTTCATTACTTCCGTTATTGCGTAATTTCAATACGAACGTTGGCCGCAGAATTTTGACAAAGTGGCGCCCAACGGAATTTCGTACCATCGAAATTGACTTTATATGTATAAAATAAATGGCTGAACTAGTTATATATATATGTATATATATATATTACCAGCAGCGTTGGTCGCTTGACAAAGTGGCGCCCAACGTAAAGCCCACACACTACAAGGTGTATAACGTTTTTTAAATTTTTGATTAAAGTTGGTCGCCAGCGAAGATCTCGACAAAGTGGCGCCCAACGGAAACTGCCTATCCTAACAATTTTTAAATTAATTAAAGAGATTTTTTTTGATTGATTAAAGAAAAAAGGGGAAAGTTTGTTTTGTGTGTTGAGTAGCGTTGGCCGCGTGACAAAGTGCCCAAGGTAAAGTGACTTCATAAAAAAAATGTTGTACTAATTTGGAAATTAATTAAAGAAAATTTGTTTTTAAAGAGAAGAAAAATTAATTAAAGAAAGAAAGGGAAACTTTTTCTTTTATTGATTAAAGTTGGTCGCCCTAGAATTCTCATGACAAAGTGGCGCCCAACGAAATGCGAAACCGCATAAAAATTTTGTAATGATTTTTAAATTGCTTGAAGGGAAAGTTTTTTAAAAAAGGAAAACCTTTTTCTCCTTTTATTGGTTAAAGTTGGTCGCCATATAAGACCATGACAAAGTGGCGCCCAACGGCAAACCGAACCACCAGATTTTTCTTTCGTAATTTTTGCTTATCATTTTCGGAAAGCGTTGGCTGACGAAGAAACTCCCAACGTGAACCGAACGATTATGTTAATTTTTCTTTTTCATTTTTTTTTTTTTTGATCAACGTTGGTCGCTTGACAAAGTGGCGCCCAACGGAAACGCTACCCATGCTAATAACTTTTAAACTAATTAAAGGAAAATTTTTTTTTTTTTTCTTCTACTGATTAAAGTTGGTCGCCATAGAATTCTCATGACAAAGTGGCGCCCAACGAAACTACCCTATTAGACGTATACGTGTATGTATGTAATCTTGTGATAATGATTCTTATTACAACAATCAGTGATGCATATATGCGTGTATATGTATATTTTTATATGTATACGTTGTTAGAATGTAATACTTTTGATATAATACAATTTTGCATACCTATACATACATCTACGCGATCTACGTTTGAAGCGAAGGTAGCATAAGGAAAATAGTCACTTGTTTAGCTAGCTAGTCAGCGTCCCTTCCAGTGCAAACTACAGTGTTCTTGTAGGGATAATATAATATTTTGGGAAAAAAAAAAGAAAAAGAGGGGGAAGATTTTTAGATAAAAATTTTTTTTTTGGGCCTTTCCTTGATTTGCTTAACTACTCTATACCAGCATTTCAGGTTGTCTGTCTGAAGTTACAAATGAAGTTCACAAGAAAACAGTGAACAGTGAAAGTTTATTATTATTATTATTTAAATTTTAGACTAATGAATTGAATTCTTAGACTAAAAAAAGAGACATT
>NW_024001808.1:0-612 GCF_014805625.2 Glossina fuscipes
AATTAACTCCACCTCTATATCCAACAAATGTTGAGAAAACCAAGATCCAAACATTTTCGAGAATTCTCCTTGGTCATACAATTGCAACTCACCAATGGATCCTGAAGAAGTCTTCTCCCCCAATCTGCTGTTGTGGACAAACTCTTACTATAAAGCACATTCTCTGCGACTGCCTCAACTTTTCCTTGACTAGAAGTATTGCATTTGGAACGATTAACCCTTTGAACATTCTACAATCAGCTTCAGAACAGAATATCAATTTAATATTTTACTTTATTAATACTACTAAGCTTATTATCTAATATCCATTTATTTAAATTAGAGCCGATAGCCTGTGTTGCTAGTGCTCAATGTCTCTTTTTTGAGTCTAAGAATTCAATTCATTAGTCTAAAATTAAAATAATAATAATAATAATAATAATAACATCATCCTAAATCAAAAAACCTTAAAATTTTTTGCTTTTTGCAAAAACGTAAGGGGTACCATCGTCCTAAATCGAACAAAACGAAATTTTCGGTTTTTTGCCAAAAACGTAAGGGGCAACATCGTCCTAAATCGAAAAAAATGAAATTTCCCTTTTTTACCAAAAACGTAAGGCCTAACATAGTCCT
>NW_024001808.1:712-2422 GCF_014805625.2 Glossina fuscipes
TTTTTAGCGAAAAACGTAAGGGGTAACATCGTCCTAAATCGAAAAAACTGAAACTTTTGGTTTTTGGCGAAAAACGTAACGGGTAACATCGTCCTAAATCGAAAAAAATGAAATTTCCATTTTTTGCCAAAAACGTAAGGGGTAACATCGTCCTAAATCGAAAAAACTGAAACTTTTGGTTTTTGGCGAAAAACGTAACGGGTACCATCGTCCTAAATCGAAAAAAAATGAAACTTTTGGTTTTTTGCGAAAAACGTAAGGGGTATCGTCGTCCTAAATCGAAAAAAATGAAATTTCCATTTTTTGCCAAAAACGTAAGGAGTAACATAGTCCTAAATCGAAAAAAATGAAATTTTTGGTTTTTGGCGAAAAAAGTAAGGGATAACATCGTCCTAAATCGCAAAAAATGAAATTTTCGGTTTTTTGCCAAATCGTAAGATATAACATCATTTTAAATCCAAAAACCTTGAAATTACTGTTTTCTGTCAAAAACGTATGAGATAACATCATCCTAAATCAAAAAACCTTAAAATTCTTTGCTTTTTGCAAAAACGTAAGGGGTACCATCGTCCTAAATAGAAAAAAATGAAATTTTCGGTTTTTTGCCGAAAACGTAAGGAGTAACATAGTCCTAAATCGACAAAAATGAAACTTTTGGTTTTTGGCGAAAAACGTAAGGGGTATCGTCGTCCTAAATCGAAAAAATGAATTTTCGTCAAAAAAGTAAGATATAACATCATTTTAAATCCAAAAACCTTGAAATTTTTTGTTTTTTGCAAAAACGAAAAGGGTACCATCGTCCTAAATCCAACAAAAGGAAACTTTCGGATTTTCGTGAAAAACGTTAGGGGTACCATCGTCCTAAATCGCAAAAAATGAAATTTTCGGTTTTTTGCCAAAAACGTAAGATATAACATCATCTTAAATCAAAAAACCTTGAAATTATCGGCTTTTTGTCAAAAACGTAAGGGTTAACATCGTCCTAAATCGAAAAAAATGAAACTTTTGGTTTTTTGCCAAAAACGTAAGGGGTACCATCGTCCTAAATCGAACAAAACGAAACTTTTGGTTTTTTGCGAAAAACGTAAGGGTTAACATCGTCCTAAATCGACAAAAATGAAACTTTTGGTTTTTGGCGAAAAACGTAACGGATAATATCGTCCTAAATCGAAAAAATGAATTTTCGTCAAAAACGTAAGATATAACATCATTTGAAATCCAAAAACCTTGAAATTTTTTGTTTTTGGCAAAAACGAAAAGGGTACCATCGTCCTCAATCCAACAAAAGGAAACTTTCGGGTTTTCGTGAAAAACGTTAGGGGTACCAACGTCCTAATTCGCAAAAAATGAAATTTTCGGTTTTTTGCCAAAAACGCAAGGGGTAACATCGTCTTAAATCGAACAAAACAAAATTTTCAGTTTTTTGCCAAAAACGTAAGGGGTACCACCGTCCTAAATCGCAAAAAATGAAATTTTCGGTTTTTTGCCAAAAACGTAAGGGGTAACATCGTCCTAAATCGAAAAAAATGAAATTTTCGGTTTTTTGCCGAAAACGTAAGGGGTACCATCGTCCTAAATCGAACAAAACGAAATTTTCGGTTTTTGGCGAAAAACGTAAGGGGTAACATAGTCCTAAATCGAAAAAAATGAAATTTCCCTTTTTTACCAAAAACGTAAGGCCTAACATAGTCCTAAATCGACAAAAATGAA
>NW_024001809.1:0-428 GCF_014805625.2 Glossina fuscipes
TTGGGCAGGGCGGCAGTATAAGGGGGGTTCCTGACCGGTACGCCCACCAAACCGTGCACGTAAAACACGGGTGGGGGGTCGACTGTTCAGGAGGGAAGAGAAGGCAAATGTTGTGGGGTCCGTGAAGAGTAATCGGGGGGGAAACGGAACCTCAGGTGCACACCCACGCCGTGCTCAGCCACAGCACGGGCGTTTAAAAAAAAAAAAAAAAAAAAAAAAGAAATCGAAGTCTCTAGGAGACATCCTTATTGTACACACGTTTATTTTTAACCATTCTTAGTATACATACGTTTACATACGTTGTTGATAACCATTCTTATTATTATACATACGTTTATTTTTACCATTCCTATTATATATACGTTTATTTTCTCGCTATATATATATAGATAGATATATAAAAAAAAAAAAAAAAAAAAAAAAAAAAA
>NW_024001809.1:528-4884 GCF_014805625.2 Glossina fuscipes
AAAAAAAAAAAAAAAAAAAAAAAAAAAAAGGGGAAAACACACAAAAGATACGAAATAAGAGAAGAAAACTCATATATATATATACATAGATGTAAAGGAAGGAATATTAAGATTAAGATACAAAGCATCTCTAGATAACGAATGTTGTAAGCACTTCGCTTGGCTTATTTCTTTCCGGTCTTAGTGGTCAGTTTTGCCACATTAATTACCTTCTTTGTTCAGATTGATTGTTCTGCTTTTGCTTCTCTTCTATCGATCGTGTCAAGTCACGACTACGACATCGGATTGTTGGTTTAAGAAAGGGGGGTATATTGGTAGTTTTCCTTCAAGTTTGGTTTGTACCTAGTTCTTGCGGTGCTAGGGTTTTGTCTTCAGGGAGTTTTTTTCAAGGGTCTTCGGCTACCTGTTGTACGATAGCAGTAGGGCTAGAAAACGTAGCAATCGGGGGGTCCAACCTGGTATGAACCCAAGCTGCAATCCAGCCCACGCTTCACAGACGGTAGACGAGTCCCTGGCGACCCGATTGGATCCAGTATTACAGCAATACCAGCTCGGGGGAAACTACACCACCGTAGAGTATCCTGCAGATAACAGTGCAGCATCACTCTTTAACAGCCTCAGCCGAAAGCTGAACCTCCTCTTTAAAATGTCCGACAACGAAACGACAGACATCACGCGCAACGCCGGTAGCAACACCGCAGGTAATGGTCACAGCGGTCACCGCCAACCAGGCCCAACAGGAGAAACAGCTAGCTCGGATCTAGACCTAGCGAGCATGCTAAAACAACAACATGAAATGCTCCTAAGCTGCATGCAGGAGATTAGCCACCTAAAGCAGGAGAAGTCCGCGGCAACGCAGCGAACCCAATCACGAGACAGCGAAGGAACGCAAAATTTTATGATAGCAGCATCGACTTCAACACCGCAACAGCAGATGCCACCCCAGACAGTAGCGCAGCCCAGCGGCAGTTACCACCATGACCAGCAGACAGGACAGCAGCGCACCAGCGATGAAAACACCCGGAGGCGGAACATAGACCTCAATCGCTGGCACATTAAATTTGACGGCTCCGGTAAGGGTCTTACGGTCGAGAGCTTTGTGTTCCGAGTGGAACGGCTCAGACAGCAGCACCAGATAAGCCATGAAGAATTGTTTGCCGAGTTTCACTGCCTAGTGACCGGTCCGGCCAGCAAATGGTATTGGCAGCTGCTCGAGGATAGAGAAGGAGACATCACCTTTGATTATTTCACGCTGAAAGCTGAGCTCCTCAACCAATTCAAGACTGCAGACTCTGATTACGAGATAATCAGAGAAGTCATGGAGCGAAAGCAGCAGCATGCGGAGAGCTTCGAGGACTATTACGCGGAGATACACGACCTGACATTCCGCCTACGCAGAAAGATCCCGGAGGCAGAAATGATTAAAATAATGAAGTCCAACCTTAAGCCTAGTCTGGCCGCACTGATTTTCGCCACCAAAGTAGAAAGCATTGGCGAGTTCAAATCCGAATGCAAGAGGGCAGAAAAGCTGTTGAGAGAAAATAGAAGCAGGCCGAAACACGTGAGCGAGATCGGTCAGGGAGGTGAAGATAGTGACGGAGTTCGTCGCGAAGCAGTCGAAGCCCTAGCGCCGCGGCTTGGTCCAAACAGCGACAGGCAACGCGAAAACGGCGGGGCTACGAAACACGAAAGGAGATGGATCAACACAGGCAACACAAGTAACCATCCGAACGAGCGGCACCATCTGCAAACGGCAGCATCACGTGCAGGCCAGCCAAAACAAGAAGCAGCAGCAGCAGTGGCAACACCCCAGCACTGTACCACCACACCAACACCAGCGATCGCAGTGAAGACAGCGCAGAGCATGGCCTTCTGCCAGTCACCCTTCCATCTGATGACCTGCTATGCGTGCGGTATGCCGGGAGATCACTTTCTGAGAAATCCAGCAGAAGACACTAGAGAAAATCGATGCAGGTGTCCTTTCCACCACATGGTCTGTTTCATATGCGGCGGAAATGAGAGCTACGGCGCTGTACCCGCATCGGAAAACACCAGGCTGGCGAGGCAAGCCGGGAACCCCTGCCAGAGGAAACGTCACCCGGAACAACAGCAACCACATCAACGTCAACACCAGTAACATCAACAGTAACATTAACAACACCATTAGCAATAACAACACCATCAACAGTAACAACACCACCAACAGGAGCAACCACATCAACGTCAACACCAGTAACGTCAACAGTAACATTAACAACACCATTAGCAATAACAACACCAGCAATAGCAACAACAACAACACCAGCCTCAGCAGTGACAATATTAACGCGAGCAGCAACAGGCACAACGATAACACCAGCAACGGATCAAGGCATCCCCGAGTACCGAAGCTTGGCACAGAGGATCGCGGACTACCAGCGGAAGCGCCACGAGATCTTCAGCGCAGAAATTTTTAGAAGGCGGGCGCTCACGAGGAAACATAGGAAAATTCTGATATTGCGCCACAGGAGGAAGGCGTACAAGAGGTTTCAGCGAGAGGAGGTCTCAGCGATTGTGTCCCTAGAACACGATGACAGGATGTTTGCGCGGACCAAGGTCGACAACACCGAAGTAACCGCTCTTCTGGACACAGGAGCCAGCGTTAGTTGTTGTGAGGCCGGAGCAACGAGATTCCTTGAGAACCGAAGGCATCAAATCATCAAGCTAAGGGATCGACACGTTAAGACAGCAAATGGAGAAAAGACCGCAGTAACGGGGCTCATCACCTTACCCGTCGAGTGGGAGGGCGAGACCAGGAGCATGGAGTTCTATATAGTACCAGCTTTGCAACAGCAATTCTATTTCGGCATCGACTTCTGGAAGGTTTTTGGCTTATCTGTCGCCACCAAAGCAGACACTATTAAGTCTCCGAATAAATGCCAAGTTTTAGACGCCATAAGCCAAGGAAACGACAACTCCAAGAGCTACCGAAACTCGTCACTTCAACTGACTGATGTAAAGCAAACCTCTCTAGGTGAAGGTAAGGAAACATTGTCACACAACACACGCGAAAAGTTCAGCGCATCTATTGAAATCACCTCGTCAACGTCACCTTTACGTAATCGGCGTCAACAAAAGCAGCAGGGCCAGCTCAACAACGCTGAAACGACAATAGCAGTAGTAAGTCACCGTAACCAGCTATTGCCTTCTGCGACAGCTATCAGCGACATTGCTAATCATGCTAAGCAAAACGAACTGGCGAAACGTACACGCATCAGTGAAAATTTAAGTAGCCAACATAGTACACGGAAATCTTCAAGGCCTCATCCACCTGCAACTACCGTAACTGCAACAGCTCAGCATAGTAAATCTTGTTCTCGGCCTGCCCCGCAAGCGTACATAAACCAGGCTCCAATAAATCTAGCATCAAGCGGCCGCTCAACGATGATAAACAGTGAACTCAAATTCTCTACCAACACGAGTAGTGGAAGTAATAATGATGGCAGCAGTAGTCGAACACCTTTCGACTTGGCCACGGAAGCGTTGAGAGGTTCACGACCCATAGATCGCAAAAGGTTGCTAAACTTGGTGCAAAGAATTGCAAATGAAAGTCAACAATATCGGATGCAAAATCTACTACTCAAAGGGTTTCTCGACTTACGGAATGAACAGATTAGACAGCTTAACCACAAGGTGCAAGTTCGATGACACCAGCTAGAAGACAGCTAGCTAGCTAGGGGTATAACAAGCCGAAGGTATTCTCTTCTCTAAAACCTCTTGAGTATACACCGAAGTTGCCCGGCTAACTCAGTCGGTAGAACAGAGACTCTTAAACTCAGGGCGTGGGTCGAAGCCACACGTTGGTCCGTAGTAGTCGGTCGTTGAGGGTATAGTCGGTCTGTCCGCGGACTTTTTGACGTACACATTCCATATCGCAGGCGATATCGATGGGTCCGAGCTGTAACGGCCGCGAACAAACCTTGGGTAGGGTGTCTGTCGGTCTGTGTCAACCGCAAGCGGAGCAATAACGGCATGCCGTTAGACAAAATCATGCGATTTTGTGGTACCGCTAGTAAATCGCATGATCTTGCGGTATATGTGTTTATTATTTTATTTTCTTTTTTCTTTTCTGATCTCCTTATTCGCAAGTACAGTCAAAATCGTATGATTTTGCGGTACCATTGCTTGCTTTTGCAAGTACAGTCAAAATCGTATGATTTTGCGGTACCATTGCTTGCTTTTGCAAGTACAGTCAAAATCGTATGATTTTGCGGTACCCTTTTTTGCTTTTGCAAGTACACGCAGAATCGTATGATTTGGCGGTACTCCTTTTTTTTCCTTTTGCTCTAGCAAGCATAGGCAAAATCGTATGATTTT
>NW_024001810.1:0-1050 GCF_014805625.2 Glossina fuscipes
CTGACACTTCCCGCCATAAAAACTTGAAAACTTATGCATTATTTTTACTATTATTTATGTACTAAATCTTAATTCATTGAAACATTTGTTTTCTGAATTCTACCGATTTTTTGACAACAAAGATTTTTTCCTCATCCGTAGCCGCCTTAAGGTTCAGACACTTCCCGCCATAAAAACTTGAAAACTTATGCATTATTTTTATTACTAATTATGGTTTACGACCTTTTCAATGACACATATGTTTTCTAAATTTTTCCGCGTTTTTGACAAAAAGTTTTCTCTTATATTTGTTTCCGCTTTAAGGGTCTGATATATCCCGTAATAAAATCCTGAAAACTTATGCATTATTTTTAGCATTATATATGCGTTATGTTTTATTGCAATGAAACATGTTTCCTGAATTCTACCGATTTTTTGACAAAAGATTTCTTCCTCATTTGTAGCCGCCTTAATGGTCTGAAACTTCGCACAATAAAAACTTCAAAACTGATGAATTATTTTTATTATTATTTATAGATTATGTCTTATTTCAATGGCACATATTTTTCTGAATTGTTCCGCGTTTTTGACAACAAAAATTTCTTCCTCATTCGTAGCCGCCTTAAGATTCTGACACTTCCCGCCATAAAAACTTGAAAACTTATGCATTATTTTTATTATTAATTATGGTTTACGACTTTTTCAACGACACATATGTTTTCTGAATTGTTCCGCGTTTTTGACAAAAAGTTTTCTCTTATATTTGTTTCCGCTTTAAGGGTCCGAAATTTCCCGTAATAAACGAAACGCGAAAACTTATGCATTATTTTTATTATTATATTTGCGTTATGTCTTATTTCATTGACACATGTTTCCTGAATTCTACCGATTTTTTGACAACAAAGATTTCTTCCTCATTTGTAGCCGCCTTAATGGTCTGAAACTTCGCGCAATAAAAACTTCAAAACTGATGAATTATTTTTATTATTATTTATAGATTATGTCTAATTTCAATGGCACATATTTTTCTGAATTGTTCCGCGTTTTTGACAACAAAGATTTCTTCCTCAT
>NW_024001810.1:1060-5317 GCF_014805625.2 Glossina fuscipes
CTTCCCGCCATAAAAACTTGAAAACTTATGCATTATTTTTATTATTATATTTGCGTTATGTCTTATTTCATTAACACATGTTTTCTGAATTCTACCGATTTTTTCACAACAAAGATTGTTTCCCCATTTGTAGCCGCCTTAAGGGTCTGAAACTTCCCACACTAAAAATTTGAAAACTTAGGCATTATTTTTATTATTAATTATGGTTTACGACTTTTTCAATGACACATATGTTTTCTGAATTGTTCCGCGTTTTTGACAAATAGTTTTCTCTTTTATTTGTTTCCGCTTTAAGGGTCTGATATTTCCCGTAATAAAATCATGAAAACTTATGCATTATTTTTAGCATTATATATGCGTTATGCTTTATTTCAATCAAAAACGTTTTCTGAATTCTAAAGATTTTTTGACAACAAAGATTTCTTCATCATTCGTAGCCGCCTTAAGGGTCTTACACTTCCCGCATATGTTTTCTGAATTCTGCAACAGAGTTTCCTTCAAAATTTTTAGCGGCTTTAAGGGTTTGAAATTTCTCGTAATAAAAACCTAAAAACTTATGCATTATTTTTACTATTATATATGCGTTATGTTTTATTTCATTAAAGCATGTTTTCTGAATTCTACCGATTTTTTGACAACAAAAATTTCTTACTCATTCGTAGCCGCCTTAATGGTCTGAAACTTCGCGCAATAAAAACTTCAAAACTGATGAATTATTTTTATTATTATTTATAGATTATGTCTAATTTCAATGGCACATATTTTTCTGAATTGTTCCGCGTTTTTGACAAGAAAGATTTCTTCCTCATTCGTAGCCGCCTTAAGATTCTGACACTTCCCGCCATAAAAACTTGAAAACTTATGCATTATTTTCATTATTATATATGCGTTATGTCTTATTTCATTAACACATGTTTTCTGAATTCTACTGATTTTTTCACAAAACAGATTGTTCCTCATTTGTAGCCGCCTTAAGGGTCTGAAACTTTTCACAAAAAAAACTTGAAAACTATGCATTATTTTTGCTATTATATATGGATTATGCTTTATTTCATTAAAACATGTTTTCTGAATTCTACCGATTTTTTCACAACAAAGATTGTTTCCTCATTTGTAGCCGCTTTAAGGGTCTGAAACTTCCCACAATAAAAGCTTGAAAACTTATGCATTATTTTTGTTATTATTTACGCATTGTGTCTCATTTCATTAACACATGTTTTCTGGATTTTACCGATTTATTGACAACACAGATTATTTCCTCATTTGTAGCCCCCTTAAGGGTCTAAAACTTTCTGCAATAAAAACTTCAAAACTGATGAAATATTTTTATTATTATTTATGGATTATGTCTGATCTCAATGGCACATATGTTTTCTGAATTGTGCCGCGTTTTTGACAAAAAAGTTTTCTTTGATATTTGTAGCCGCTTTAAGGGTCTGATATTTCTCGTAATAAAACCGCGAAAACTTATGCATAATTTCTATTATTATACATGCGTTATGTCTTATTTTACTGAAAAATGTTTCCTGAATTCTACCGATTTATTGACAACAAAGTTTTCTTCCTCATTTGTAGCCGCCTTAAGGGTTTGAAACTTCGCGCAATAAAAACTTCAAAACTGATGAATTATTTTTATTATTAGTTATGGATTATGTCTAATCTCAATGGCACATATGTTTTCTGAATTGTGCCGCGTTTTTGACAAAAAATTTTTCTTTGATATTTGTAGCCGCTTTAATGGTCTGATATTTCTCGTAATAAAACCGCGAAAACTTATGCATAATTTCTATTATTATAGATGCGTTATGTCTTATTTTATTGAAACATGTTTCCTGAATTTTACCGGGTTTTTGACAACAAAGATTTCTTCCTCATTTGTAGCCGCTTTAAGGATCTGAAATTTCTCGTGATAAAACCCTGAAAACTTATGCGTTATTTTTATTATTATTTATGTACTAAATTTTAATTCATTTAAACATTTGTTTCCTGGACTCTACAACAGAGTTTTCTTCAAAATTTTTAGCGGCTTTTTGGGTGAGATAGTTCCCGTAATAAAACCGTGAAAACTTATGCATTATTTCTATTATTATATATGCTCTACGACTTTTTTCAATGACACATATGTTTTCTGAATTGTACCGCGTTTTTGACAAAAAAGTTTTCTTTGATATTTGTAGCCGCTTTAAGGGTCTGATATTTCCCGTAATAAAATCGTGAAAACTTATGCATTATTTTTATTATTATATATGCGTTATGTCCTATTTCATTAAAACATGTTTTCTGAATTCTACCGATTTTTTCACAACACAGATTGTTTCCTCATTTGTAGTCGCCTTAACGGTCTGAAATTTCCCACAATAAAAACTTGAAAACTTATGCATTGTTTTTGTTATTATTTATGGATTAAGTCTTATTTCATTAAAACATGTTTTCTGAATTCTACCGATTTTTTGACAACACAGATTGTTTCCTCATTTGTAGCCGCCTTAAGGGTCTGAAACTTCCCACAATAAAAATTTGAAAAATTATGCGTTATTTTTGTTATTATTTATGCATTATGTCTTATTTCATTAAAACATGTTTTCTGAATTCTACCGATTTTTTGACAACACAGATTGATTCCTCATTTGTAGCCGCCTCAAGGGTCTGAAACTTCCCACAATAAAAACTTGAAAACTTATGCATTATTTTTGTTATTATTTATGGATTAAGTCTTATTTCATTAAAACATGTTTTCTGAATTCTACCGATTTTTTGACAACACAGATTGTTTCCTCATTTGTAGCCGCCTTAACGGTCTGAAACTTCAAACAATAAAAACTTGAAAACTTATACATTATTTTTATTATTACTTATGCATTATGTCTTATTTCATTAAAACATATTTCCTGAATTCTACCGATTTTTTGAAAACACAGATTGTTTCCTCATTTGTAGCCGCCTTAAGGGTCTGAAACTTCGCGCAATAAAAAATTGAAAACTTATGCACTATTTTTATTATTAATTATGCTTTACGACTTTTTCAATGACACATATGTTTTCTAAATTGTACCCCGTTTTTGACAAAAAAGTTTTCTTTGAAATTTTTAGCTGCTGTAAGGGTCCGAAATTTCTCGTAATAAAACCGTGAAAATTTATGCTTTATTTTTAATATTATATATGCGTTATGTTTTATTTCATTGAAACATGTTTTCTGAATTTTACCGATTTTTTGGCAACAAAGATTGTTTCATCATTTGTAGCCGCCTTAAGGGTATGAAACTTCCCACACTAAAAACTTGAACACTTATGCATTATGCTTTACGACTTTTTCAATGACACATATATTTTCTGAATTGTTCCGCGTTTTTGACAAAAAAGTTTTCTTTTATATTTGTAGCCGCTTTAAGCGTCTGATATTTCCCGTAATAAAAACCTGAAAACTTATGCATAATTTTTATAAATATTTATGTACTATATCTTACTTCATTGAAACATATGTTTTCTGAATTCTACCGATTTTTTGACAACACAGATTGTTTCCTCATTTGTAGCCGCCTTAAGGGTCTGAAACTTCCCACCATAAAAACTTGAAAACTTATGCATTATTTTTATTATTATTTATGCATTATGTCTTATTTCATTAAAACATGTTTTCTGAATTCTACCGATTTTTTGACAACAAAGATTGTTTTCTCATCTGTAGCCGCCTTAAGGGTCTGAAACTTCCCACAATAAAAACTTGAAAACTTATGCATTATTTTTTGTTATTATATAGGGATTATGTGTTATTTCATTAAAACATGTTTTCTGAATTCTACCGATTTTTTGACAACAAAGATTGTTTCCTCATTTGTAGCCGCTTTAAGGGTCTGAAACTTCCCACAATAAAAACTTGAAAACTTATGCATTATTTTTGTTATTATTTATGGATTAAGTCTTATTTCATTAAAACATGTTTTCTGAATTCTACCGATTTTTTGACAACACAGATTGTTTCCTCATTTGTAGCTGCCTTAAGGGTCTGAAACTTCCCACAATAAAAATTTGAAAACTTATGCGTTATTTTTATTTATGCATTATGTCTTATTTCATTAAAACATGTTTTCTGAATTCTACCGATTTTTTGACAACACAGATTGTTTCCCCATTTGTAGCCGCCTTAAGGGTATGAAACTTCCCACAATAAAAACTTGAAAACTTATGCATTATTTTTGTTATTATTTATGGATTACGACTTTTTCAATGACACATATATTTTCTGAATTGTTCCGCGTT
>NW_024001811.1:0-1410 GCF_014805625.2 Glossina fuscipes
TTAAGCGCTTTAATAGAATGATTCAATTGTTAAGTTAACATAATGTGTCGTCAACCTGAATGCCTAGTGGAGATAACTTTTAGGTAATATTTGGACGCTGTAAAGAATTGCCAATGAACTGCTTTTGAATGTGAATATTTTAAAAATTTAAACGCTCAAATTATTTGGAATTAACTAGTAGTTAATCATAAGCATGAGGTAATTGCTCTCATAATAGTAGACACATAAAGAGAAAACTGTGTTTTTCTTAGCTAATGGTGTTTTGTAATTGCTCTTTAGCAACAACAATATAACAGCGCAATGTCTAGTCGAATTTATTCTTTAGGCTCCCAATCCGTCTTGTGTACATTGTGGCCGCTTTAGCAGGCCAATGTACATGAAATATCGACCCGATCCCTGCAACCTTCCCATCCGTAAATTCATTTTATTTAAGCGCTTTAATAGAATGATTCAATTGTTAAGCTAACATAATATGTTATCAAACTGAATGCCTAGTGAAAATAAATTTTTAGGTAAAATTTGGACGCTGTAATGACTTGCCAATGAACTGCTTTTGAATGTAAATATTTTTTTAATTTCAACACTCAAGTTTTTGGAATTAACCAGCAGTTAATCATCAGCATCAGGTAATTGCTCTCATAAGAGTAAATACAAATAGCGAAAACTGTGTTTCTCCTTCGCTAATGGTGTTACGTAATTGCTCTTTAGAAACAACAAAATAACAGCGCAATGTCTAGTCGAATTTATTCTTTAAGCTCCCAATCCGTCTTCTGTACATTGTGACGGCTTTAGTAGGCCAATGTACATGAAATATCGACAAGATTTCTGAAGCTTTACCATCGTTAAATTTATTTTATTTAAGCGCCATAATAAAATTATTCGATTGTTAAATGAACATAATGTGTTGTCAAACTGAATGCCTATGGAAGATAAATTTTTGTGTAAAATTTGGACGCTGTAATAACTTGCCAATGAACTGCTTTTGAATGTAAATATTTTTTTAATTTCAACACTCAAGTTTTTGGAATTAACCAGCAGTTAATCATCAGTATCAGGTAATTGCTCTCATAATAGTAAATACAAATAGAGAAAATTGTGTTTTACCTTTGCTAATGGTGTTATGTAATTGTTCTTTAGCAACAACAATATAACAGCGCAATGTCTAGTCGAATTTATTCTTTAGGCTCCCAATCCGTCTTCTGTACATTGTGGCCGCTTGAGTAGGCCAATGTACATGAAATATCGACCAGATTTCTGAAGCCTTACCATCGTTAAATTTATTTTATTTAAGCACCATAATAAAATTATTCTATTGTTAAATGAACATAATGTGTTGTCAAACTGAATGCCTATGGAAGATAAGTTTTTAGGTAAAATTTGGACGCTGTAAAGACTTGCCAATGAACTGCT
>NW_024001812.1:0-324 GCF_014805625.2 Glossina fuscipes
ATGGTGTTATGTAATTGCTCTTTAACAACAACAATATAGCGCAATCTCAAGTTGAATTTTAGTCCTTTAGCTCCGAATCCGTCTTGCGTATATTGTGGCAGCTTTAGTAGGCCAATGTACATGAAATATCGACCCGATTCCACCAGCCTTCCCATCCATAAATTCATTTTATTTAAGCGCTTTAATAAAATGATTCGATTGTTAAATGAACATAATGTGTCGTCAACTTGAATGCCTAGTGAAGATAAATTTTTAGGTAAAATTTGGACGCTGTAAAAACTTGCCAATGAACTGCTTTTGAATGTGAATATTTTTTAAATTTAA
>NW_024001812.1:424-1266 GCF_014805625.2 Glossina fuscipes
ATTTTTTAAATTTAAACAATCAAGTTTTGGGAATTTACCAGCAGTTAATTAGCAGCATCAGGTAATTGCTCTCATAATAGTAAATATAAATAGAAAAAATTGTGTTTTTCTTTTGCTAATGGTGTTATGTAATTGCTCTTTAACAACAATATAACAGCGCAATCTCTAGTCGAATTTTATTCCCTTAGTTCCTAATCCGTTTTCTGTATATTGTGGCCGCTTTAGTACGCCAATGTACATGAAATATCGATCCGATTCCTCCAGCCTTCCCATCCTTAAATTCATTTTATTTAAGCGCCTTAATAAAATGATTCGATTGTTAAATGAACATAATGTGTCGTCAACCTGGATGCCTAGTGAAGATAAAGTTTTGGGTAAAATTTGGACGCTGTAAAGACTTGCCAATGAACTGCTTTTGAATGTGAATATATTTTAAATTTAAACAATCAAGTTTTTGGAATTAACCAGCAGTTAATCATCAGCATCAGGTAATTGCTCTCATAATAGTAAATATAAATAGAGAAAATTGTGTTTTTCCTTTGCTAATGGTGTTATGTAATTGATCTTTAAAAACAACAATATAACAGCGCAATCTCTAGTCCAATTTTAGTCCTTTAGTTCCTAATCCGTCTTCTGTGTATTGTGGCAGCTTTAGTAGGCCAATGTACATGAAATATCGATCCGATTCCTCCAGCCTTCCCATCCTTAAATTCATTTTATTTAAGCGCTTTAATAGAATGATTCAATTGTTAAGTTAACATAAATTGTCCTCAACTTAAATGCCTAGTGAAGATATATTTTTAGGTAAAATTTGGACGCTGTAAAGACTTGCCAATGAACTG
>NW_024001813.1:0-2569 GCF_014805625.2 Glossina fuscipes
CTCAACCGGTAGTATTGAAAGCTTATTGTCATCGTTCTACAATACATTAAATCTAGCTATTGCTGCATCTGTTCCGATCAAGCATAGTCGACCTCGAAGCAGATGTCTCCCGTGGTTTAATAAGACAATTAAATATCACAAGAATAGAAAAAACTCGCTATTCAAAAAATATTCGAAAAGTGGCTCTGCGTTCGACTATGTCGCTTACTCGGTGGCGAGGCATAGATTTAACTCCCTCAACCATCTTTATTACTGCAGATACCTTCAGTTCATTAAATCCTCTCTGTTTGCTAATCCTAAATTCTTCTTTAAATGTGTCTGCTTTCACTACCAGCTTTTCCTTAATGCAATGAATTACGACTGACAGTAGATCTACATTAAACCAAAATTCTTTGCCCCAACAAGTATCTACACAGATTTAGTGTTAGTATAAAATTGTAATCTAATCAATGCATTTCAACTATTTATTGTTTAAATTACTGTTGAAGGCGTAATTCCCCGAGTACCTTCCAAAGAAAAATGTGAGACTAAATAAATTCTAATTAGGCCTTGCTATAAGCTTCACAAGTGCTTTACACGACATTTCCGTCGCTTTATTGAATCAAAGAGACAACTGCGTTGAAACACATATCGGAGAGTGAAACCAAAAGAGAGGCTGTCTGCCTACATATGTTTACATAGACTTGTATTTATATATAATTATTTATATATATTCTTATATATATACCTAATATACAAGGAATGCATGTACGCCTGGTCTTGTGTATGTATACATGCGTAAAGTATCGATACGTGGTTTTTGATTTCTGCAGAAAAAAAAGTTTTTGTGGTGATGATAACGATTTTTATGGTTAAGGAAACTCTTAATAATCTCTACTTTAAAACTGACTGGGTGCTTAAAAACATGGACATCATATGATTTCTTTTTCACTATTTTCACTTTAACTTTTCGCCTTAGTTACAAAACCGTTAAAACCGTGTATGTAACCCCCTACTTTCTTCACTTGAAGCACATGACTACAATGACGCCATTGTTACATAGTTACACAATTTACTCAAAATTTTGAAATTCAACAAATTATGGACAAATGTTAATAGATTTACTGTTTATATTTATTTCCATTTATTAAGCTAATTGCATCTTTTTTAAACGCCACCATAGTATAGCAAATTTTTTCATTCATTACATGCAGTTAGTTTGTCATTTGGTTAGTAACGGTGGGATAATAGTAATGACAATCTTATTTAAAATAAATATCTATATAATTTGAACATTGAAATATTAAACTCTGCCCTTTCATCGGTGCGTGTTTTGTGCCCTTTGTAATTTCTTGTCTTCCTAAAATTTCTATGGCGACTTGCACTTTGAAGCATATTCTTTGGGCAAAGTTGCGTGAGAATTATTAAAATGGGTATTCTGCAGAATCAAGTAATGATGGAAAACTGTAATACTTAAATGGGGCACCAAAGGGAAGTTGAACGTATGTTCCAGCCTTTCATTAAATTTAGTAATAGTAAAAGTGTTTACAGTAATAATTTAATCACATAACACTTACATACAAGCTCCGCAGTGCTCTTGTTTACTCAACGGAAGCTCTGCAATTGGCAAATGTTGCTTCCTGGTTTATTTATGTACTGTTTAATTTTTTTACAATTACTTTAAAAAGTTTTTTATTCGTCCATACTTTCCAGTTTTCGAACTCGAAGGTATACATTCATTTATTTATGTATTCGTGAGAAAAGTTTTGAATCGATTCATTGAAAAAATGAAGACATGCTTGTTTATGATGATCCATAACAATAGTCGATATAAATTGTGTTCTTAAAAATTTCCTGCCAGCGCAAGACTGTGTAAATAATGTATGTTTATATATATTATATAGAACAATTCCTCAATTTAAGGTGTGTAAAGAACGTTCAGCAAGTAACCTCCAAAACTAATGGATGGTACAACGCTCCCGTGGGCTATCAAAAATATTAACCTAAGATAACATCATTAATTTAACAGACATTGGTACTTAAGTAGGTAAGTTGAAGAAAAATATTTAGTGTAAACACAACAAAGTATGATTTTCTGAAGAGCTATTTTTCAGTATTCAATGAGTTACAAACAACGAAATGGTTTTACATTATATGTATCCGCCTGAGTGGCCGAATAGGAAAGTATCTCGAATAACAACTCAACGATTGTGCGTTAGAATCTTAGGTGGGGTGCAATATCGGTTTTCGTAAAATAGATAGCTACAGATGCTAGTGCTTTAAGACTTTAGTGTTTGATTTTATTTCTATGGCAAAATTAATAATAATAATATATTATGTGTAAGTAATTTTCAAGCAAATAGCGTCTATTTATATATACCTTTGTCCACAATCAAATAAATATATTCTGCAGAAGCAAAACTATATTAAAAAGAAGAATTACCAGATAAAATGAAACCAAATATTAACATGAAGCTGTATGGCTACCTCTCATTTTAAGTACAAATATATCCGCCTGAGTGACCAAGCAGGCAAGAGTCTCAACTAGCAACTCAATGGTCGTGGGTTCGAATCTCAAGTCCGGTAGAAT
>NW_024001814.1:0-3485 GCF_014805625.2 Glossina fuscipes
AGGCATATTTAGTGTGTGTTTTTATGATGTTTTCTCTTTACACGGTACAGGCATATTTAGTACGTGTTTTTATGACTTTATGCATTTAATGTTGGAGGAGGCTGCTCGTGTATTTTTCACAGAACGATGTGCGTGGACAGCTCGGACTTGCTGACTAAGGAGTGCGGGTGGACTTTTAATCGAACGGACTTGTAGTTCGTAAGGAAGCAAAAACGCTTCCTTACATCTCCCCCTCGCTTCGGGAGAGTAAAAAGACACGGACTGCATCTCCCGGGAAGTCATACTACGGGCCTTTGCGAATTACTTTTCCCCAGCGGTGAGTGTCGGCCGATGATGCTGCTGCTGCCGTTGTTGGGTTAGCCATGACTCGTGGTAATGGGCTCATCGTGGCGTTGACGTTACTGCTGCTGTAATTGCTGCTGTCGAAGATTTACCTGCTTTCGGGGATGTGTCGTGTTGAGGCTGCACATGCTGCTTATGAGTTGTCTGCTGTGGGCGATGTGAAGTTTTCGGGCTGCACATGCTGCTGATGATTTCCGTTGCCGCGGGATTTATAAGGCTCCGCACTCTACATGCTGCTGATGATTCCCGTTGATCTATTTCCTGTTTCCACCATGCATCCCATGGGAATACCCATGTTATTTCCTTTTTGTATTCTTTTTTTTTCTTTTGTTTTTTTTTTCAATGTTCTTGTATTCCCGTTGATTTTCTTCTTGTATTTTTTTTTTTTTTTTTCAATGTTGTTTTCCTTTTGTATTTTTTTTTTTTGTTTTCTTAGTGTTTTTCTTTTGTTTTTTTTTTTCAATGTTCTTGTATTCTCGTTGCTTTTCTTGTTGTGTTTTTTTTTTTTTTTCAAATTTTTTTTTTTTTTGTTGGTTTTTTTTTTTTTTTTTTTTTTTTACGGGATCTCCTTTCGAATTTTTTTTCGCCGCCTTTTTTTCCTAGACGGCTCACCGCCCTATACTGCTGCTGCCACGGTTTGGAATTCGGTCGCCCTCGTGCAGCGGTAACCATTTATCTGCTTGATTGTGCCAGATGTATGCTTGTTTCGCTGCATCGCTCGTGCCCTCCATAACGCCACTGGAACCGTAGAAGGTGTTAGGTGACGGTGAGGCTAGCTCGCTAAATTGCCCTTGCTGCGGGCGATGATGCACACACGGCCCTCTGTTGTTACTACTCGTATTAGCGCTAATGTCGCTGACTTTGCCTTTTTTGGATCTGTAACCTAGATCCTTTTTATTCTTGTTTGTTTTCCTGGATGCTGTGATCGCGATTGTAGTATCTCCTCGTGTCGTAACAATGTGTAGTTCTTTGAACGCTCTTGCTGATCTCACTGTTGCGTTCACGACCCTTTCATGGGTTCCATACTTAGGCTCTGGGATATCAGGCCTAGTTGTTGCAGCTTTGGCTGCTTTGTTCCTGTTGTTGAGGGCATTGTTTTGGCCTTTCGGACCTCTGTTGTCCTTCCTGATGTTTTCCCCGTCGTACCACTCCTACCACTGTCTATTGTTGATTTCTTCGTATCAGTTGACACTTGCGCTGATCCTGTTATAAGGATCTGGGTTGTAATGACATTTTTTGATTTTGGTTCGGGGATGCCGGTTTGTGATTCCTTGTACGCTCTTGTTGAACTCGCTGTTGCATCTCTGACCTTTTCCTGGGTTACATTTTTAGGCCGTGGAATATCAGACCTAGTTGTTGCAGCTTTGGCTGCTATGTACCCTGTTGCTAAGGGCGTTGTTCTTGCCGTTCGGACCGCTGTGGTCCTTCCTAGTGTTTTCGGTTGGGCATGCATTGATGGACTTATAGCCATTGGGTCCGGTGTGGGGGAGATTTTGGGCACGGCTGACACTTGAGTTCCTTTAGCCGCTGCCGGTGCTGTGGGCGTGCTGTTTTTGCTGCCTAACTTCACGGAATTGCCGGTTACGGTCAACACAGCGCCTGTTTTCGCCAGGAAGTCCATATCCCGGGTAAGGTGCGCGACACTTCTTCTCACCACCAATAGCTCCAGGTTGAAGGACATTTCGCCTATCTTCACCTCTACCGTTATGCTACGTTTGCTATCTTGTGATGCGCCGTCTACCATTCGAATGATACGGCTTCTCGTCTCAGAGTTTATTATGTGGGGGATGAACCCGATGAAATCTTCGCGAATGATGCTTTTGGTAGCCCCGGTGTCCACGACGCCTGTTGTCGCTAGGCCGCCAATGTTGAGGGAGGCTACCAGGGTGCTTCCGGTCATTTCCACAGTTTTTGGCACCGCATCTGGCGGCGGTTTCCTTCGTTCTATCGATTCATACACTGTCATACCTCGTGCTTGTATATGTTGACCGGTGGTTTGTCGGCAGCAGTCCTTTGTCAGAACACCCGGGCGGCCACAATCCCAACAGAATAAAACACGCTGATTAAGACAATCGCGCGCAAGGTGGCCTGGTTGGGCACATCGATGACAAACGTTTCTGCTGGCACTGCTGGTATTCATCGTGGTCGCGGTATTCTCTCTTGGTGCACGGGATATACCTGTTGTCACCCTTGGCAGGGGTGCCACTGTTGGGGCGGGGATATCTTCGAATCGCTCTCCCAGAGCTATTATCTCATTTATGTCTTTGCTGGAGGTGTCACCGAAGAAAAGCTGATACTCCCGCTGACTGTTTCGGGCGATTCTGTCTATCTTCTGTTGTGTCGTATAATCAAGGTGCCGCATCAAGTCCTGCAGGCGGAGCGCGTAATCTCTAAATTTCTCGCCGGCTAGCTGGAATGCCTGTCGCACCTGGTCATCTAACCGTTCGAGGTACCGGGTGGGCAAGAAGAATTTGAGGAATTCCTGCTTGAATTCCGGCCACCCTGACCATACTCTTCGGTTATTCCGGTACCAAATTGCTGGTTTACCATGCAGCAGCTCCATGATGATTCGCGGCATGATGTCTGTGGGCAAATCGTATACTTCGCACAATTCTTCTACGCGTGCGATGAACTCCAGGGCGCAGCTCTCGCCATCGTAGCGCACCGACCATTTACAGATGCGATCCATGGTCGCGCCACATGAGATGTGTTCTTGCGCCTGGCGCTTGGGACTTGCACCTCGCACGGTGCCTTCCGGCAATTGCAGCATTCTTTGTGTATTTCGCCTCCAGTTCTGTCAGCTTCGCCTTCTGCTCCTTTGATAAGTCAGGGGTTGCGATGAGGGCTGTCATTGCTTTCCGAATATCCTCGACAGTACCTTTTGTGTCTAGGTCGAGCGATTCACAGATTTCGCTCAACTCCTCCTTTCGCAGGCTATACAGCCAGGATGAATTCACCATGCTGGTTCCTTCTTTAGCCTCTGTTCGAATAAGCTCACGGCTTGTATGCTCACTTCCTTTTTCTGCTGATCCGAAGTTCCTTCGGGCGCCACTTGTAACGAGTTTTCTTGGGCGAGGTATAACTCAGGCACTCCAAGGTTCGTTGCAAGAAATTTTGAATAAAAATCCGAACCTTCGGGGGGG
>NW_024001815.1:0-2201 GCF_014805625.2 Glossina fuscipes
AATTTTTGTAGATTTTCCTGCGGTATTTTATGAGTGTATAAGCAAAAGCACTAATTTTTTATTCGTTTTGAAAAACAGAAGTGCACTTTACGAAGTACTGTAGGCGTGCCTTTCGTCCGATTTGATCCATTTTCAATACCTCATTTTTAGCACTTCATTTATGCGCCCGGGAGAATGTTTATAACAGACAATACACAGACGGACAAATGAACGAATAGAAAGAGGGACATGCTTAGGTGTATTCTGAATTTGAAAGTGGTCACGAATTTATATATCCTAAGGAGTTGTTGAAGCTTAATTTTGCGAGTTATAAAGGTGTTAAAAAAAAAAACTAAATTTTGGTACACTAAAATATTGGGTAAGCACGGTCATGTTTGCACTTTTTTGTACCGGTATTAAAGCATCGCGTTCCAATTTTTTTACATTTATGTATACATTTGATATATATATATACATGTATTGATTATATATATATATATATATATGAGTAATGAGTAAAAAAAACAATTTTTTGTTCCTTTTGAAAAACAGAGGTGTTTACAGGTTACGCGGTACTGCGGACGCCATTTTCAATACCAATGTGCGTGCAAGAACTTCCAATGATTGTGTTAAATTTGCAGTTCATCACTTTCTTTTTGCGGCCAGGAGTATGCTAACGACTGACATTACACAGACGAGCAGACGGACGAAAATCGATACAGAAGTTGATGCTGATGAAGAATATATATACTTTGTGCACTCCTTGAAGTTTTAAATGTTTTATATAATAAATATTCTCCTCATCTTTCGTTGATGGGTATAAACAGGAGTTGAGTAAAAACGTAAAAAACACAAAAGGATATTTTATGTTACAATATACTGCATAGAAGCTCTGTTTGTTTTTATGGTTTACAAACAATTACAAATTATTTCAAATTTTGGGGAAACTGTCAATGACTCGACAGCTTTTACATCCTTCTGAGAGAATTTTATTTCCGAACTAAACTAGAAAATACTCTTTTGAGTTTATTCCTATTTTTTAAATGTTGTCATTAAGAACTAAAGCGCTGTTAAGACGGCGGAAATTGAATGGGCAATGATCGATGTGTGAATATACAAACAAGTGGCCACTACATTTGCTATTCATAGCGAAGAGCCGTTATATATTATATTCTTTGCATTCTCTTACAAAATAACAGACAGAATAATATCAATCCAAAGGAATTGATAGTCGGTCATGAGAGAGAGCAGTAAGAAGGAAGTCCTAGTTCAGTCTATGTTGAGTTGTCGTTGTTAGAAGGTTATGTTTGCCATCGTAGAAGTATCATCATATTTAAGACGGATTGGTAATTTGTTTTAATGTTAGTACAATAAGAAGACAATAACACAAAATAATTACTAATGACTGCAAAACTATTGTGTGTGTATCACTCGACCTAATATAATCTCTTTTTCTCCTCCCCCATGTAACTGGAAGACAATTTACAAGCCCTTATTACCGCAAAGAAAAGTAGCCGCTGTACTCTGAACATATATCATTCTGAATCGGTTTAAACTTATCCGTCCGCGTGCCCGTCTACCTGACTGCCCATGTAATGTAATTAGACTTCAAACTACAGGCCGCAAATTTTTGAGATCTATTGAAACTTGGTACACCCAAGTGTTCAGGAGGAACGCTATTAAAAATGGTTTGGTCCACATTTTTGCCATCCCCATTTACTTTTTGGAAAATCTTTATATGGAGAAATGTTCGCAAATTTTCAACATTTTTTTAAAAAACTCGCTCTTTAATAGTACCTCGAAGAATCTCTCTCATGTAACCGTTCCCACGAAAACTTAGCCTTTACATAGCAACAATTGTGATTGTTTATATTTCATGCTGAAACTCTTTTTTTAATAGTAAATTAGCATAGAAATCAACCTTACCGAATTTGGATCACGCTGTTCTGAACGCTTATCATTGAAAAACGATGGAACCATTCATTGGATTAAAGTTAGGTGTATATATAACATATGTTTCTTCTTAAGGAACCTGCGAATGATTACGAGGTTGCGATAGATGCGAAATTTTTGAGACATTTTGATGAAATTTGCTACGCCGAACGGTTTCGGCCAAGGAACGAAATCTATTGTAATACAGGTCGGACCATCTTTTAGACCACCTCCCTTGTAACGCCTCATATTGAAAAGTCCGTACATAAAAAAATATTAAAATATACGGA
>NW_024001815.1:2301-3562 GCF_014805625.2 Glossina fuscipes
CTGTCATGTTGGTTATAGTGGTTCTGGTTGAACCACTGAAACTGCATCATTATATGATAAAATGACTTAATGCTTAATACTTCTTTGTGGAAATTCGTTCATAATAATAATTTGGCATATATATTAATCCACAGCCTTTTTTTGATTTTCGCTTTTTACAAAGGTTCTAATGAAATATAAGTCTTTATATGGAAAAATCCGTAATTCTTGATATTTTATGGTGAAAAATGCTTTGTAAAATTTATTTGAACATCATCGCGTACAAGGATTGTATCGAAAGCTCAAGTCCCTATATGCCAAAAAAAATTAATTTACAATTTACATTAAATTAATTTACAATTTAAGTTGAAAATTGGGCCACGTCGCAATGTACAATAAAATTTACCCGTAGGGAATATAGATCATATAAGTTGATTTACTGAACCTCGCCACATATATGGCGAGAAAGTCTACTTTGTGGTTTTTATGACAGAAGCAACTGACAAATAAAATCTTTAACAAATAAATTAAGTTCGGTAAATCTGGATCACGTCAGTTGTCCATTCGAGTATTCTCCGATCCGAGGGCTTTCATAAAAAACGTGTCTTCACGTAAGAGTAATGTATAATTTTTGGTGTATTATCACGAATATGAACGAATGTGCAAGGTCAAACGGTGTAGAGTACCTTATGTTCGGCCTTGTGCGGCTGTAATGTTCTTACTTGCTTTTAAAAAGGGACCTTTCGCAAACATACTTTCGAAGAATCATTCAGTTGGAAGATTTATATGAATACAGTATATGTATGAATATACGCATCAATAAGTCTCTCAAATCATATAAACTGTGTCTCTGTTACTATCATTTTTTCCAATTTTATAACCGTCTTAGAGTCATTTTCTCAGCATCTATACTCTATGAAATTTTCTAAGCATTGTTCAAAAAACGAAATTAATTTTTTCTGTTTCATTTGTGCTTGAATTTGATTTTCTTTCTTCTCATCCTCTTACTTTACGCTTCAGGTCAAATTCTTTTCCTTTGTTAGTCTCTTCTTTATGTCAGAGAAATACAAGATAAATCGCAAGCTTTGCCAACTGTCTGTTTTAAGTTATGGGAGAGACATTATTGTTTTTGTTAAATGAAGTGATTTCATCGTTTATCATCTTTTTTTGGTTAAGACAGCAAAAGAATTTTCAAAATTAAATTCTGTATATTATTATTAGCCTCCTTCATTGCGTATTATAATTAAAAATGATTTACCATTCAATCAATATTTATGTTGTA
>NW_024001816.1:0-1241 GCF_014805625.2 Glossina fuscipes
CGGATGCATTACTTTCTAATATATTTTTTCTTAAGTATTAATAAAAGGTTTTCCTCTGTAAGGCGAAAATTTCAAAGAAAACTTTATTTAAAAGACTTTCTATAGGATAAAACTTTACTGAAAATTCTGTACTGTAACAAGTCAAGCGAGACGTGAAATTTTATAAAAGTAAAATGCTTTAATGTACTTTCAGGTGTCGTAATCGCAGTGTATACTTTATAACGTTACGTCTATTAAATAAGATATTAAAAACTAGTTATTAGTCCTACCTTAGGCGAACTGTTCTTCATTTTTACGATTAATATACTCTCCACCGACAGGCTACCGGGCCAGGAATTTTGAATTTTTGTGCAATAAGCCTCTTAATGTGAAGTCGACTGAGTGGCATCTCTGATTTGTAGATGCGGCGTTTCTGCGCTACGCTTTTTGTGCCGTATAAAAGTTTCGCACAGCCTGTCTCGCTTGCTCATGAAGGTCAAATATTTTTCTCAGCGCACTTTTTCCGATATATCTGACGTGTGGTATATGCTCTAGTAGTACTTCCGTATCTCTTCTTCGTCTTCCTTCGTTATAGATATTTTCGACTTGTCTATTTCATGGTCACAATCAATAGTAAAGTCGCTGTTTTCTATAGAAGCATCGCCACCGAAGTCCTTACTATTTAATTGATAATCTGCTTCCAATGAGTACATGTGCACTAGCCATTATTTACTCGTCGCTTGCAGACACTCCCTTTGTTCTTGTCGCCATTCCGATTTTTTGAACGATTATTGTAATTGGTTTTTCAAAATCGGATTATATCTTTTCAGTTGCTTCATTTCATTATTGTTGCGAATTAATAGAGAAAATAATTTCTTCTTGAAGAACTTGCGTTTGCATGCGTTCTGCTATAACTTCTTTACCACTTTATTATTGTTCTCCTGTTCTCTTACCCTATCTGCATCTTCTGTGCGATCGAACGCGGTGCACTCTGTTAAATTCTTTTTGTAAGTTTTTGTCACTGGAATGTCAAACAGGTGAGAATGAGAGTCCACAGTTACTTCCAAACTTTCAGACCTAAGCACTTCCTTATCTTTGATGATTGTATGTTTAAATTGGAGTCGGTTGTTTTTTATTGCCAATAGCCTGACATCATTTGCAATGAAATGGTTTTTACAGATGCGTAGGTTCTTTTTTTTAGTGTTTAACTCGCAAATGTTTAACCAAGCCCTCTAATTTCGTCTCTCGGAATGTAGAATAAC
>NW_024001817.1:0-54014 GCF_014805625.2 Glossina fuscipes
GGATAGGGGATGTGCTGGTTTAGCTTAATCGCCATCCCTGAAGAACTTTTTAGAACCATTGACTTACGGATAGGGGATGTGCTGGTTTAGCTTAATCGCCATCCCTGAAGGACTTCTTAGGACCATTAACTTACGGGTAGGGGATGTGCTGGTTTAGCTTAATCGCCATCCCTGAAGGACTTTTTAGAACCATTGACTTACGGATAGGGGATGTGCTGGTTTAGCTTAATCGCCATCCCTGAAGAACTTTTTAGAACCATTGACTTATGGATAGGGGATGTGCTGGTTTAGCTTAATCGCCATCCCTGAAGGACTTCTTAGGACCATTAACTTACGGATAGGGGATGTGCTGGTTTAGCTTAATCGCCATCCCTGAAGGACTTTTTAGGACCATTGACTTACGGATAGGGGATGTGCTGGTTTAGCTTAATCGCCATCCCTGAAGAACTGAGAGACGCTTTTTATTTTTATTTAATTTTTTTTTGGTTACAGGGCGGGGTTATGCAGTGACCAATTGGCTCATTTCCAATATTAACGTGCATGCAATGACTTCCAGTGTAACTTCCAGAAATCTTCTTTTTTTCGACCTGGAGAGCATCAACAAGACACACCACACAGACACAATCACTCAGACAGACAGACATTGCTTAATTAATTCAGAATTTCGTGCTAATCAAGATTATATACACTTTATAGAGTCTCTGAAGCTTCTCTTTGGATGTTGCAAAAATTATGACAAAATCTTTTAGTGGTGTGTACAAAAAGAAATAAATAAGCAGAATATAGAAAGAATATCTGTTAAAAAAAAGAAGCATAGGTGTAGCTGAGTACGCCACTAAACCGACCCAAGCTTGCAAATTTTTGCAGTTGATAATGTCATAGTGAAGATGTCAACATTTTTAACGCAGTATTTTATCGCATGAAATGTCAAAGATTATAATTTAAATATTGCGTCGGTAAATCACCCTCAGAAAGAGAATGACGTGCAAATGAAGTTATATAAATATCATATCGATTTTTTAATTTAACTAAGAAAATATCTCAAATCAACAAATAGACTTATGTGTTTCTGGTGGATGTACAGCTGTAAGTAACAATCTATTTTTCTTGGAGCGAAGAGCCAGATTTGTTCTTGCACAACTTTCATAGGGAGAAGAATATATAATCAACTCATATTCTGGTGTTTATCTAAGCAAAATAATTTAGTGTCTTCTTGCAACGTATCATAGAGTTCCATAGTATGTAATAAAGCGTAGGATTGACCCAGCTTTGTTTATAGATATCGCAATATGCAAATTGAAACGAAGTCTTTGGTCGAATAACACATCAGAAGCAATTAATATTCTACACTTTTGGTGATTCACAATAATGTACTTTTCCTCTTACGTGCTTTTAGGTAGATTAAAGGAGGGGGGAGTACGTTACATTAAGCTGCGCAAAGGGGTTTTTCTTGCTGGGCCTTGCAGAATCTCAAAATGACGATTGCGCAAATAAATGTATAAGAAATGCAATGATGACGTAAGTACGATCGTAACAGGCGACGTATCATGCACCCACACGCAATCCACTCTATTAGTGCTTAAAAACCTAATAGAAGTTATTTATGCTCGACGCAATTTTCGAGACAAAAGGTCGCCCGTTAACTCAGAAAAACTAATCACGTAGCAATACTGCCTTTAAAGGCGCATAAAGCGATCAATTCTGAATTATACGCAACCATTTATTTACCGGAAGTCTCTGGTGAAATAAAAACCAAGGGCAAGTTCTTGAGCAAGGTAATGGGAGCTCTCTTGCATCTGCTGTAATAGCCGGCTATTTAATCGGAATTCGAACTAATTCGTCATCCGCCATACAGACCTAATTTGGCACTCAATAACTTTTTTTCGTATCCAAAATAAATTGCGCGAACAACGATTTTCAGGAAGAACTTCTGACTCTTTTAAAAGCCATGTTGGGGAGGTCCTAAGCGTGGGCAAATATGTTTAAGTCATAAAGGATAATATTTTGACAAATATCAAAGCAATTTTTAACGATAAGTTATTATTTTTTTGTTATTAGGGTCAAAAGGTTAAGGTTAACTTGGTCCTATATCCTAGATGTCGTTTTCTAATTTTTGCGGAATTGAATTGGAGAACTACTTTTCTAACGCAACGGGAAAGTACTAACTTTCGGAAATATATTAACCATATTCTGCGTCGCACGAAAGAGTTCATTAGCGCAAGATTTTCCGCCAAGAAATGGTGTCCAAAAAACCGATCCATGCATTTCAAATTTAATTCAATTAGTTTTTAAGCCAAATTGGTATTATGGACAAATTTTCATCATAAAATAGTAAATATTAACTTTTTTTGCATTGATCCAAATTTGTTCAACTGAAGTTTTATATCAAATTACTTTTAGAAAACAACTTCTCTTATTTTTCATTAGTATCCTCATGTGAGATGATATCCAAAAAATGTACCTACATGGACTAATTTTGATAAATTTAATTGGTGGGTCAAATTTCTATACGGACCAATTTTTACCAAGAAACATTGAAATTTAGGCCTTTTTACCGTATAAATATTGCCCGTTTCGATGTAAAGTGCGAACTGCAAGTTGAGCGTTACGCGCATCCGCACAAATTTAATACACCCTGTGCCACAAGTAGTGGAGAGTATAATGATCCTGAATTGATGGATATAACAAATGATGATCTTTCCCCTTGTGTTAAAAAATAAACAAGGCAAGCAAATTGAATAACGATATGTCGAGGAGCCTCTGTACCTAGCTTTACATACTATTAACTTTGACATCAAACCGGTAGAATGTTATAAAAAAGTTATATTTTTGTAATCATTAATAATTACAAAAAATCGCGATCGAAATATATTTTATAAGCAAGACCACATAAGTGAACCACTTTATTTTTAATATATTATCATAATTTTTACGAATAACGTGTATTTCTAAAAAATGTTGCGCAATTAAATTGCCATATTTTCGCATATGTACATTTAAAATCTCGTATCCTGACGATTACATCGATAGTGGTTAAATTGACGCTCTTTGCATGGAAAGTCATTACTTGTTTTCGCGTCGCAACAAAAACTGTGCGCGCTTACAAACGTATATAAATCACTATCAATAATTTCCAGGAGTAAGTAAGAAAAAATCACTTTTATTACTGTTTACCAACGTAGTCTTCTTTTTAAAGGCGACACAATTAGTTCAGTACTCTTCATCACCTCAAAATACGTTTCATATAATAACCACACGATTTGATTTAAATCTTTTTCGCTTCTTAAGCTAATAGCCGAACGTGGGCAATGCGATAGGTGAAGTAACAATTGAGGTTTCAATTCATTCATTCTGGACCAAATTCGGTAACCATTTACAAGTAGCCCTCTCATGTCCGCAACTAATGTCTAGGCTTATTTTAGACGTTTTCTGATTTAAGCACATTTTATGGCCGTCCAATGCGCCCAGCATCATGTGGCTATTTTTAAAATCAGCAAGAGTAGTATATATATGGGGGAACGTCGACGCGAATTTTAGCCCGCAACAAAAAGGACATTTTTTTTTTTTTTTGCTCATCAAAATTTTTCGGCCTTATAGTAGTATATATATGGGGGAACGATGTCCGCACACTTCCCCGCTTCCACCACATGACCACACTCCCAACGCTACACATGTGCATATGCCGACATGCACACATGGCGACATACAAGCGCACATACACACACAACACCATCCCTCATACCTACTACACATTCCACATGACAATCTATTTACCCTCACAACACGGATTCCAACGCCAACGATCACATTTCATCATGTGCCTCCCTCTCCAATTACACTCCCTCATATCACGCTAACAAACAATTATCTCCCATAAATCATCCTCCTCAACAAACGAAAAACCATTCCTCCACGGACATCAATTATTTATGATTCTCTTTACAAAAGTAGATGAAAAAAGAAGCACGACCGTGCATGCACACGTCTACACAGATTCACACAAACACTTCTCTTCATTACACGCATCTTAATGACCAAACCAAAAACGATTCCTTCAAGAACACGCATTAGTATTTGTAGAGAAAAATAAAAGACAGAAGGAATTTTACAGATAACGCTTGAAGGTAAGTTCACCAACATTTCTATCCTATATAAGCAAAGTTTTCTCTTTAGTTATTTTAAAAAATACTAAAACTAGCAAACCATTAAAAAGAACAAATAGAAAAAATTAAAATGGAACGTAACACACATAAGTGCACTTTTTGCCATGAGACAATTGGCAATTTACTGGACCATTATTGCTCAGAATTTGCAAGAGCTTGTCAGCTAGGTTTGCAGCAAGCTGATTCCTTGAACAAAGGAAAAATTGGCGACCGGCGAACTAGGTGTAATTTCTGTGGTGTGGTTGTAACCGAACACGAGTTATTCCATACCCATTTATGCAAAGAGTTCGTAGCAGGCTGTGAAACAGCATTTAAAGAAAACCATCCTCCTACTTCCAGTATGAATGGCGGACCGTCCACAAACAACGGCGGTAAACGTAAAGGAGTGTTTGAAGCTAGCACCAAGAAGAAAGTTCCTGCCAATGAGGTTTATTGCGAGCCCTGCCAAGTTTTTATGATGCAGACATAGTACAAAAACCATTTCAAGACCAACAAGCACAAAGAGAAAGCAGCTGTGCTCTTAAAAGAAAATGTGTTCATCACATCTCCGCTGACATCGGGACATGTGATTCAATATAAAATCGTCAGCAACTCGAGGGATGAGATTGTAATAAACAAATTTTTGGATGATATCCGAACATTTATACGCGAGCAAATTCAAATCAAATTAGATGAATTTGGCTCTGTAAAGTTCAATTTGAGGCTTTTTGGAGATTACGTGAAGGGCTTCGAAACAGAAATGGTGATAACACTGAAACACTTCTCAACGAAATTCATTGCTGCAAGAGAAAACAGTGAAGATGACGATAAGATTGACGAGCTTTTTATTGAGCTTAAAAAAGCAACTGAAGAATATCAGGAACGAGATAGCGGTTGGGCGATAGCAGAATCTAAATTCTGTGAATTAACCATTTGCAAGTTGAAGTCCATTCCTGTGGGTTCATATGTACCATTGCCCATTAGTATATTCACTAAAAAGGCTACAATTAATGTGAAAAATGCTTATGTCTTGTAACGAGTTTCCTTAGGCAGGGTATGACTCAGTCAATCCAGGATCCGTTGCAAGAAAATTTTAATAAATAATCAGGACCTTCGGGGGGAATGGTGTATGATATCTTAGCTTTATTGGTTCCACTTTACTGGACGGAAGTACAGCGATGTTTGTAGAAAATGGCTGGGGCAAGGAACCAGCGAGGTGACCTGACTTGTCGTGCTATTACCGGCTTGTTTTGTTCTCTTCGTTTTACTTGTACGTTTGGAACTTGCACTTCTTTTTCGTTACGCTTTTAATATCGCGAGCACTGCAAGAAAGAACCGAAAACTTCGCCAGTGTCATAGCTGCCTTGGTTCATCCCTGGTAGGTATGTGAGTCCAAAAATAAAAAAAACAAGCGTCTCTCAGTTCTTCAGGGATGGCGATTAAGCTAAACCAGCACATCCCCTATCCGTGAGTCAATGGTCCTAAAAAGTCCTTCAGGGACGGCGATTAAGCTAAACCAGCACATCCCCTATCCGTAAGTCAATGGTCCTAAAAAGTCCTTCAGGGATGGCGATTAAGCTAAACCAGCACATCCCCTAGCCGTAAGTCAATGGTCCTAAAGAGTCCTTCAGGGATGGCGATTAAGCTAAACCAGCACATCCCCTATCCGTAAGTCAAAAAAAAACTTTTTAACGGTCAACTTGTCGCAATGTCTGCGGGTACTTACTTAGACGGCTATGACACCAAACTGAACGAGTCTGTGTGATGCGCCGCTCTTTTATAGCCGCAGTCTCGCTCGCTTGTCCTGTTGCCAACATGTTCTGTGTGTTTACATATGCTTATGAGTATACTTAGCTTAGGTTGGCTGCAGTCGCAACGTTAGTTACGACTTGCATGATCCTGCTTATACATAACTTGATATCACTTACATCTAGCTTATTATTATGTTTGTTCCAATCTCGATGCAACAAGCACCCTGGTACCAAATCGCGTGATTCACTCACCGTTAGGTATGTGTGTGTTTGTGCACTGAGTTTGCATGTACTTGTGTATAGCTTATTACTATGTTTTGTTCAAGAGTTTACTCACTAAGCACTCAGGCACCAAATCGCGTGATTCGATCACCGTTAGGTATGTGAGTGCTTGTGCACTGTGTTTGCACGTGCTTTGTGTGTTTTTTTTACATGTGTGATCGTCTCTTTGTACATTTTGTGTATGCCGTTTATGCATTATCGTATGTTCTTATTATTTTTTTCTACCTAAGTTCAATTCTGCTTGTTTTGGTTTACCCTGACGGTGCTACACATTCTGCGCGTTTTTACACATAGAGATTTTTGCTGAAGTTTGTTTTGCCTGCATAGATTTTCTACCTAAGTTCCATTCTGCTTGTTTTGCTTACCCTAACGTTGTTACACATTCTGCGCCTTTTTACACATAGAGATTCTTGCTGAAGTTGTTTCGCATGCATGGATTGTCTACCTAAGTTCAATTCTGCTTGTTAAACATTTTAGGATTTTACTTGCATTTGTACTTTGAGTTTTTATTTAGCCTTTGAATTCTTAAACATTTTGAGATTCTACTTGGGTTCTTACCATATTGATTTCTTGCAACTAAGTTTTTCTTTTATTTGGGTTCTTGACTCCGCTATTACATTTTGAAATTTGGATCTAAGCTTTTTTTCCCTTTTAATTGAGTTCTTGACTCCGCTATTACATTTTGAAATTTGGATCTAAGCTTTTTGGTACACTGGGGTTCTTAATCTGTGCTGTGGTGTGCTTCTGTTGTTTTACGGAGGCATACTCACTATGTGCTTGTGCTTTCCTCTTTACACACATGTGGTGTGGGTTTCTATGAACTAACTCACCTGGCCCTGTACAATATGTGTTTAGACATCTGTCTCGTTACCAGGTATAGCCATATTTAATGTGTGTTTTATGATTTTATCTTTATAAGGCATCGGTATATTAGTGTGTGAAATTATGATTTTATCTGTCCAAGGTATAGGTATACTTAGAGGGTGTTTTATGATTTTATCTTTACAAGGTATCGGTATATTAGCGTGTGATATTATGATTTTATCTGTACACGGTATACTTAGTGGGTGTTTTTATGATTTTATTTGAAGTTGGAGGAGGCTGCTCGTGTATTGTTCACAGCATGACATGCGGACAGATCGGACTTGCTGATTGCGGATCGCGAGAGGACTTTTAAGCGGACGGACTAGTTTTTCGTAAGGAAGCAAATTCGCTTCCTTACAAGTTCGACAAGCCGTTGGGAGAAGAATATAAAATCGGAAGTATTCGCGAGATAGTCATTAAATTTCGAAATATTCGCATTGACTTTTCTGGATTAAAATTTCCTATAACCAACTGCGACATCAATCGGTTCGAGCAGAATAACAAAGACTACAGCATAAATACATATGAATTGCTACGTTCCAAGGGTACACGGAAAGTGGTTGGTCCGGCAAGGGCCACAAAGGAACCAAAAAGTTTGCATAGCAACTTGCTAACTGTTTATAACGAAACGACCAAGCAATATTATTATTGCCTTATTACCAACATGCAGATATTGGTAAAAACACAATACTCGCAAAGCCATACATCAGGACAGTTTTGTGATTTGTGTCAAACGTTTTACACCACGACTGGAACCCGCCATAAGGAAGGTTGCACCAAAGTGAAAAGTGTATTTCCATCAGCGGGAACAATAACCAAGTTCAGAAATATGGAGAAGAAGTTGTCGTCGCCAATAATCATATATGCTGATATAGAGGCTGTGCTGAATCCAATAGAAGTTCTTAACAGGAGCGAAAAGACGACAACAATTCAACAGCATGAAGCGTGCGCAGTCTCTTATTATGTTAAACATGTGTATAACGAAGAGTGTGATGAACAGTATACTTTTGTTGGTGAGTATATAACAAATGTTTTGTTTTTCATTTAAGTAACTAATTGACTCTGTTTATTTATTTCTTATTTTTATTAGGAGAAACCTGTCCTAAAGAACTATTGCAAAATGAGCAACCAACAGAGATGGAAAACACTGAATGCTACGCCTGTGAGGAAATAATTTTAGGATATCAAGATAAGTACTACAGTTATTTTACAGGGGAATGGGGTGTTCATTCATAGGGAATATAGGCAATCTTTTCAATTTAAGCTACCTTCTTTCTTGTTATTTTTCATAATTTAAGCAGGTATGATATTCATCACTTTATCACGCAGTTAGGGTCTAATCTGTTGGTTATACCTTGTAACAAAGAATTGTATATATCAATTACGAAGAGAGAAATGGAAGGCAATAAGGTAAAATATTTAATGGATTTTTTGGATTCTAATCGATTCTTAAACTCTAGTTTAGAGGAAACAGTTAGTTAAAAGTGTTAAAGAAAGCATTTAAGAATACGGAAAAATTTGCGTTAATGAGTCGTAAGAGTGTCTTTCCGTACGATTATGTAAGCGACATTAAGAAGCTTGATGATCCAATTTTACCAAGCCGAGAGTGCTTCTATAATTATTTGTCCGATCGCGAATATAGTGAGGCTGACTACAATTTCGCGAGGAGGGTGTGGGACGCATTCAAATGTCAGACCCTTAAAGATTATATGGTTGTATATCTCGAAAGCGATGTATTAATACTACTCGATGTTTTCAGGAATTTCAGGATCTTATGTTTAGAAATATATAAACTAGATCTTTGCAATTATGTTACAGCAAAGTTGAAATGGAACTAATTGTGGATCCTTTTTTGTGGATACGTTTTTAAAAACTAGTATTCGAGGTGGTATTATTCAATGCACCCAAAGGTTGTCCGAGTCAAATAATAAGTTTAATGGAAATTATGATCAAAGCAAGTCTGAAAATTATTTGGTCTATATGGATGCAAACAATTTGTATGGATGGGCCATGTCTCAAAAACTTCCATATGGAAACTTCCAATTTTCAAGCGAAAATGAGGTAAAAGATTTTGATATTTACTCCATTGATATCCAAGGAAGTAGTGGTTACATTTTGGAAGTTGACCTAAATTATCCGTCTGATATTCATGATCAACACGATTGCCTACCTTTCTGTGCAGACAATAAAATTCCTCCTACTGGCAAGTATAAAAAACTCATAGCAGATTTAACTCATAAAATGAATTATAAGATTCATTTAAACAATCTGCTCCTTTGCTTGCAACACGGGTTGCAATTAAAATGCATTCACAAAATACTAAAATTTACTCAAAGGGCTTGGTTAGAGCCCTACATTAGTTTAAACACCAATAGAAGAAAAGTTGCCAAGAATGAATTTGAGAAGAACTTCTATAAGCTAATGAATAATGCTGTGTATGGGAAAACCATGGAAAATGTTGAAAATCGCCGAGACGTTCGCTTAGTAAATAGTTATGAAAACAGAAAGAATTCTGAAGGGAATAGGGCTCTCATAGCCAAACCTAATTTCAAGGACATCGAAATATTCGATAATGGGTTATATGGAGTTGAGCTAAATAAATTGGAAATTATTCACGATAAACCGATATATGTGGGGGAACTGTGTTAGAACTCTCTAAGTGGTTGATGTATGATTTTTATTATAACTTTTTACTTAACCGGAGTGAAATAATAAAGATTATATATATATGACATTATTAAAAATAATCCTAATAAATTTGACACATCAGATTACCTACCCGGCAATGTACATAATATAATTCCTAATAACGAAAAAGTATTAGGTCTGACGAAAAACGAGAATGCCGGGAGAATCATGACAAAGTTTGCAGGTTTAAAAGCCAAAGCGTAGGCATACACAGTCAATGATGGGAACAATAAAGAAAAAGAAGTGAAAAAAGTTAAGGGGCTAAAAAAATGTGTAACCGACAAATTAAAATATACTGATTATAAACACTGCGTTATAAATAGACAATCTTTTTATGGTGAACAGAGAATTATAAGAAGCAGATCTCACAGATTGTATACAGAGATCTGCAAAAAAATAGCTTTAGATTATTTAGATGATAAGCGGTGTGTTTTAGATGATAAAATTTCCACACCAGCGTGGGGAAATTATAAAATAGGTTATCAAATAATAAATAACGATGTATAAATACTATGTATATATGAATAAATGTAAAATAATTATAAAGTAAATAATACAAATATGTAAATGAAATGTAATTACTATGTGTACAAGAATAAATGTAAAAATTAATACGCAATGCAATTTTTTTGGATTTTCATTTTATTTACATTTTAATAATAATAATAATAGCAAACATTTTCGGTTGGTCTTATACATATTTTATCGAAGTAATTGAGTTTTATTAATCCATGAATTATGAGTTTGATCAAAGCCTAGCCACTTCACAAAAAATTTGTTTCCCTGTTTCTTCAATATTTTTTCTACTAAATAGGCATTTCCGTCACGAACTTTTTGCATTTCGTATTCATAAAATGATCCTAATATTTCATTTTCCTTATAGTCCTTTAGAATGTAAGTAACAGGATTCGTAATTTTTATTCTACAGATCTGAAATATTTCGGTGGACCAGTTTGGTTCATAGCCTTTAAAAAATACTCCTTTAAATTTGCGAATTCTAACATAATCCCCAACTTTAAACTTTGGTCTTGGAAATGTTTTAGGGAAATTATATACAGTTCATACAGTTAGGGAATTATATTCAGGACATCTCTATACTCATAGTTAGTACAGACGGTTCCAAATATAATGTTCGTGATTCCATTACACCTACTTACATTACTCGTCACTTTAGAAAAAAGAAACGCAATTAAAATAAAACTAATATAAACGAGAGCACAAATAATATTTCATTCAGAAGTGTAACGGACTGACATGGAGCAAGTGTATTCTTCATATTACTCTAATCAATTCGGAAGTGGATTAAGTCACATGGGATCATTATATGGATTTACCATAACCCTAAGTATCCACTATCACATAAAAATAATTGAATTATGAGGATGCATGATGCTTTAAATTATTTCACTGTCTACTAATAGCAAAGCATTAATGTCTTCTAACAAGACTCTTTCATTGCTGTGCCTCCATCCGTGCGTGCCGTGACCTGATCCCGGGCACGTAAAATGAACCGCCAATATTTTAATGTCATGGTCGCAAACTTGTGAACAAACCACTTACCTGAAAATACGCAAAAACGTTACGAATTAACTTACCACCGTTCCACTTAAACTATGTTTGCCTATTCGGTTGTTGAAAAGCGCTGCACCTTTTTTAGGCTTTTGAAGACAAATGTGCATCTCCGCCTACGTATCCAGTCACTCCAAGAAATCTTAGGAATATACATTGACTCACACGAAACGACCGTTTATTAACACTTAACAATATATTACTACCTTCCAAAAATGAAAATTCCCAATTCTTTTATTTTTTTGTTTGATAAAAGGAGCTACACCAATAATGGGAATGTGGCCTTTTACCCATTGAGAAAAATTCTGTAAAAATCTTAAAGGGAACTTCTTCCTTTTTTAGTACATTTTATTTCGCGGGTGACTCAAACTTTTCTTGTAAGAATTTTTTGTTTGTTTATTAATTATGTTGTTTTAATATTTTATTTTAACTCAGCTATTTGCAAGTAAACAATTTTGCTTGGAATTTATTTTATTCTGAATTTATAGTTGTTTGCCTTATAAATACAACTCTAAACAACCACTCACTGAGAACTATCAATCCTAATGCCAAACGTACGCTCTTTTATTTCCGTGTAATTTGACAAGTATGGCAGAGGGTATTTGACAGCTGTTGTTATCAACCAATACTAAATACGTCATTGCTTCAATTGTTTTCCGCACTTGTTGGCAACATTTTTTTATTATTTTGCTTATAGAAGAACCAAACCGCAAACAATAATGTGGTGGTTTACTTAGTTGCTGCGTGGCAATAAACGTCATTAATGATATTTCTATATATTAAAGAAAAAACAAATAACAATACCGAGGGTAAACGTACGTGAGCCGAAATGAGGTTAACTCCTTTTACATGAAGTTAATTTCGATAATAACCTTTTAAAGGATATTTGTTCATTTTAAGTTGCCTGGTCAAATAGAATTGTTTAATTGCCTTATGAATAAAGGACTTTATGCATACTATTGTTACAAAAGAAACATACATTTTAATGAAAGGTCGAAAAGTTCCATGTTTTGTGACGTCAATTGATAGGGATTGATTTTATGATTCACCCTGGTTAGTCATCAGTACCTGTAATATGTCTGTCTGTCAATTAGTGGTCCATCCTATTACTCTGTACGGTTAACCTACTCCATGACCATCCTTTCCCAATCCTAGTGCACAGTCGCTACCTTTTTACATTTTCATTCCAGTTTTTTTTATAATGTGATATCAGTTACACAGCAAAGAAAAATAAAATAATAAAATACCCAAGAAGTTATCAGTACTTTTGCTTCCATCGTATTTCGTTTGTCTCTTATAGTAATCCTTAAAAATTTTTGTTCTACTCGCAGAGTACAGCGATTTTGTGTTGTGTATTTTCAAACATGGTGAGTAGGTTTATTGTTTCCATTCGATGTTGTAAGCTTTATGAGCTATACGTGGATATCCACGTGATTATATGAAGATTTATATATATAATATCGTATAGTTTCACTTTGATTTGAAAAAATATTTATATAGAATCTCTACCAAATCTCGCGTACTAGTTAGCTCAGCTATGGCACGTACGCTTAACTCATAGGCCTCTATTCCTTTTCAAGTGACTCCGCAAGGTTGCCTTAAACCTTCTATAGACAGCTTTACATTTTAGAGGACTGCCAGGACAATAAATATTTTTATATTTATTTAATTGTTATACGATTGATCATTTTGTTGTGGAAGCTTTGTGAATGTATTGACAAAATATTACTATCTCTTTAAATTCATCATGTAGTTGTTGAAAGATGTGGAATGCGAGTTCCCCATATTGCTTCCTTGGGAGTATATTTGATGGACGTAATTGTATCATCAACTTCAACCTTCTTCGTATGAAAGTCAGCTTTTTAATTTAAAAAAAAACCGTTGTGATCAGGTATCCAAGCAAGGTGACAGTATTGATTGTGTGCATCTCTTTTATTAATTAGAAGCAGAGCTGAGTTACTATCAGAAAAAACGACAAACGTTTTATGACCATTCATTATAGCTACATTTACAGCATGTCTGATGGCAACCAATGCAATAAAAGTCGAAAAAAGTTCCCCCATTACTCCGACTTTATGCACTGTTTTAGATAGACGGTTCTCTACCGAGAAGCTAAATATTACATTATGTCCGATCGAAAAGACAGTAACGTGTATATCATAGCCGTAGATCCTCGCTCCCACAAGAAAGATTGACATTTCGCTTTGTAGTAGACTTCACATTTATTGGTAACAAAGTTCCAGAGAGGGATAGAATCTATTTTGTCAAAAATATGACGGAGTTTTTGATAATAAAATGAGTAGCTTCCACAGATAGTATCATTGAAGGACATAACCTCTTGGAAAGAGGAAAGATTATTTATCTTCACCTTAATTAACTCCATAGCAGCATAAAAAAGAGCTATTTCGGGGATGGGTCATTCACCAGAAATAACTTAGAGGATGTATGTAGGGGTAAAGTCCATTACAATGTTTTAACATTCTATTTTCAAAAGGTTGGGTACGTTTCCCATATTTTAGAAAATTATAATATGTAATAGATGCAAACTCGATCTAAGACCTCACTAAAGCTTTGTCCACTGTCAGAGCTTTTTTGTGACTTGTTATTAGTCGTGAGTTTGATATTACATCCAGATCGACGGTTTTTGAAGACTTTCCCATAATCCGCACAAAGAGTTACACTATCATTTACAATTCTGCCAAGAAATCGAAGAGATTTCACCTGATTAACTTTGGTTCTTTTGAGCTAATTCACGTTTAGAACATTTGGCAAAATAAATTGTATTTGCTTTACTAGGATTAAGACATAATTTAAGGTCCGCGCTGGCATCAAAAAATAGATTAGCTTTTATCGAGAGATTATTCACAGCCACAGAAAAAGATGAATTCACAGATAAAACTAGGAAATCATCCGTATATTAAAAATATGAGTTTTGCAATCTTGAAGATCACGCAAATTAGATGTATACAAATTGAAGAGTGTCGGGCTCAAGCAGACGCTTTGTACAATGTCGCCTATATACCACCTATACTAAAATATTTTCTGTACCCATTACCAACACAAACTTTTAAAAACTTAAAAAAAAAAAATTGTGTATCTACGGACGCATTTGAACACGGATTGAAAATTTTAAAAGAATTCTACCACGCTACATTAAGTTAACGCAATACAACATAACAAGCATTTTACCAACTTTGTTTGATATTTGTGGAAAAGTGTTGACAGGTCCATTAACAATTTGGGTGGAATAAAATTCTCTATTTTCTACTGAATTGCTATGACTTTCGGTTACCGTGAAAAGTAAGTTTTTCATTGTTGAAATTCCTAAAACTGCTGGCATTGATGGCATTTACACATGATCATTATATGTGTCACGACGAGTAGTACAACATGGGCGCGGTATTTGTTCATTTTTCCCGTCTTTTTTTAGAAATTTGTTGTTTCTATCAGGCTTGAATGCGATTAAGCGACCAAGCTGTGGATACTGGGAAATCTATTCTCAACGATTTCGGTCGCAAACCACTTAGGAAAATTTTGAAGAGCAAGAAAAGCTTAAGAAATTTGGCAGAAAAAGCAGTCAACAAAATATCATTTAAATTTCAAAAAAGGCCTGGAAAAGGTGGTATAAGATGTCGCATTAAAAAATTCAACCTACGTCAGGAAGTAAAGCACATATTTGGCTAGGAAATATGAGCATTCATATAGAATGTATAAAAGGCGCACTAGATTTTGTCACGGTACTAGCCCCTCTTTTGCCGGCAAAGCGTATTAGTTGACGGCGTTTGGCTCTCTGAGTCGCATGACAAAGAACAAAGAAAAAGAAAAAAAGATGTTTTCGTCGGCAACCTGTCGCGCGTCTGCCTAGTGTGGGTCCGTCTGTATCTGTCTGACGTCATCCTTACCCCCCCCCACATGCACACCTCCCATCAGACCTCAGCCGCAGCGGTGGCAGGCTAAACTCAGCCACCCATCGGGGCTCCTCCGTAAATAGGAGACGAAAAAAAAAGGAAAAATAAATGAATAAAAATACCTGACCGTGAATGTGGTCGTTGCTGGTGTCTGTGGTGGTGGCTGCTTACGTCATCTGGTCCGTCAAGCCGAAAGCGCAATTGCCGCCAATGCAAAGATTCCTTCTCCTTACACTCTCTCTCTTATTCACTCTTTTCCTCTTTCTCTTTACTTTGTTATGTTGCTTTTTAGCGTAATTTAAAGCGTTTGTTCAATGAATTTTTATTATGAATTTTTATTGACGATCAATGATAAATGTCATATTACTGCTGCTGTTGTTGTTGTCGTTGTTATTGCCGTTTGTGTTCGTTTCGTTCTAATTATTTAATATTTACTTTAAGAAAAATAATTCCATTTGGTTAGATATAATTTCCAATTTATTTACATAAAATTTTTTTTTTGGTATTGTAAACCACTTTTTTGTAGAAAAAAAAAAGATAACTTCTGCTATTCTTTTTCACTAAAATTATAACATTCACATCTTTTTCTCTTTTATCAAGTTTGCATAGTATATCAATTCCTGAAAATATCGCCTTATGTTTCCATTTCCTTAACTTAACTCATACATTAATGTTGATGTTTCTTTGCAATAATTCTCTTTCTTTTTAAATATTTCAATATTAACAATTTTCTCCTTAATGTATATTATTTCGCAAAGCTATTGTAACAAGAAGTTCACGTATTCTCTATATAAAATTTCCATAATTTTATGTTATTTACATAGATGTTGTAGTTTTGTTTATCTTATTTTTTCTTTTTTTATTTTCGTACGCATACCGTCACTGATATTTAAAATTAATATATTCATACACGAATGCGATGCGCTTTGCTTGGTGCATTCTACCAACACACTCAACTCTTCACTTCGTTATTATTTAAGGCAGTTTTTTCGTTTAAAAATTAATAAAACACAATATTCTGGCTTAGTACTGCTTTCTCATATATGTTTGCTTCATGACGTTTCTTGACTTTTGAGTTTTAATTATCAACGCTCTATTGCAATTGAACAAAACCTGCACAGATGCAATTACATTTGACGGCGAGACAAAGAGAAATGATAAATTTATCTACTTATACTTTTGTTTCTCTTTCACGATTTGCCTTAGTTAAGAGACATTTTTTTTCAATCACTCTTTCTTTATTCCTCTTTATTTCTTTCTTCTTCGATATATGAGCGAGATGGCTATTGTAGAAGTTTTTGTTTTATATTCTTTTTTTCTTTGTTTTTTTTTCTTTGATATTCAAATTAAAAAGTTACTAAATTGATTACTAAAATGTGACAAGTCCACGGCTTCTATTGTTAATATGAGAATCAGAATTTGGATGAATTTTCTGTTGAATCTCACTCAATATCAAATTAGGATATTTTCCTTCTTTAAAGTGGAGGATTTTTTCTTCTTTCGGTCCACAAGGTACACTTGGATTTGGCTCGAACGCGATTTTAAGACAAACGCTAACGAACAGTTCAACCTGCCTTATATGTTTTTTTCGTCTTTTGAGATTTAATTATCAATTCTCTATTGCACTAAAATGATGAAAGGAATACATGCGTGCTTAACTATCAGTTATAGAATCAAAATTTGATGAAAGCCGTCCTGAGCATCGTTCTTTATATAATCACTAACTTTTTTTTTTTTTGATTTTTATTTTATAATCACACTAACGATTTTATTTTGCTTTTGTTCTCTCGATAGATTGATTTCATATTTCCAGCCCCTGCAGATTATTTATGATGTTTATTTCGTTCAATCATTCTCGCAATTCTATTTAATGCTCAAAACGAATCATATGAATAGAAATGCACTATTTAGTTATTAAATATCCTTCTGGCAAAAATTATCCTATTTTTACTTATTTCACATTAGTTAATGTTAGTCCTTTTTGTTACACTTGAAGGCTACATTTTAAAAATTATTTTATTTATCCGTTTTTATAATAAGCTCGAGAACACGTCTGAACCTCAGCAGAGGCCAAGTAATTCTCCCCTCTATCTTAGAAACAAAAAACAGACAGACTTCTCACCCCTGCTCAATTCTTCTCTTCTTCTTTCTGTTGAACATGAAAGATTCTTTAGTAAGCAAAATAAAATATAAATTAGACATAACAGATTATCAATCGATGATACGTCATGTATTGAGTGAAAACAGGAGTTGTAAATTCCCTTACTTTGTCCGAAAATGTAATGGAGATGGTTGAAAACCTCTTTAAAACGGAAAATGTAAGGTTTACTAATATTGAAGAATCTTTCGAGTTAAGATACCTACTAACTATAGCTTCTTCAGTATGAGCATCCCAACAACAGAAAAAGAGTCATGCAATACAATAATGGCTAGTAAAATTTAACTCGACGAAATTCTAGTCTTTGATAAGAAAACATTTGCTGTCCAAAAGAATATAAAAATTTCATGAATTTGCTATACGCAAAGACGACGATATTAAGGACATAAGTGAGTTCTAATGTCTCCCCAATTTACTTACTTACTTTATAGAGCAAACATTCTAATTGTACACTAATAAATATTTTCCATATAATCACTAAACAGGAAGTGTCTTCCGACACACCTTTGCTGGACTAATTCAATGACACAATCCCTGTAGATCAAGAAACTTGCAACCTAAGTGGTACTTATCCCATTAAATTCCATAACGAAACAATAACTGCGTGTGGCAAAATATTTTAATTTTCAAAAGGAACAATCTTGGTATTTAAACAAGACCAAGTCCATTAGACCCTTATTTATCGATCGCAAAATGGGTGATATTATCTGTTATTTTCTAGTCTACACAAATAAGATACGCGTTTGTGTTAAGTGCATTTCGCGCATATAATGCAGAATTGGCTAAAACAATGGTTCAAAGGAACGAAACAATTGTGAATAAATGACAAAAAAAATGAACTGAGAATACAACTTTACCGACAATTTCGTGGCCCGTTTATATAAAATCTTTAGATATAGTTGACGTAGACCTTATGGCAAAGTTTACAGTAGTTTGCGATGAACTCCCAAGAATTTCCTTAGTATTGACTAGTATTGACGGAATCTTACATTAGAGCTAAAAATCAAATTTTTTTATAATAATGTTGCTTATGTCTAAGACAGTCCATAGATCTTTTTACGCCCCTTACGTCAAATGTATGATGCCGATTGTTTTTATATATTGATATTTTCTTATTTTATAAGAACTGGTTTGTTATATTTCTTTAATTACCCGCAGGACGGTTTCGTAAATTTAAACGTAGTTTCCTTTTTACCATGTAAGAAATAATTTAATACATCCATTAATATATACCAACGATTTTCTAAGATGGATGTATAGTTGCCCCGAATTTCTTGTATCAAATATTCATATTTCTGCTACGATAAAGTTACTAACGCTTGTTGAGATTTCGTGAATTTGGCTGTTAAACCCAATTCAGGGAAGGAATGGTCACCCATCTATCCATTACTCAAACGAAGACGTCCTACCAACGCTTTCGCTTCGTTACACATGATAAAACTGTCAAATCCATTATAGCAGCTCCTAATACAAGCTTTGTATGTTTGTTCCATGGTCAGATGTTCATCACCTACTTGTATTAACTGAGGGTCAACCCTGTGACCTGTAGGTTTGCTTGGATCGAATGCGAAAGTCACTCCAGATACTTGAGGAAAGCGTCCCTCTAACTTCGGGTAACCAGATACAGCATTTTCCACAGATTCATGCAGACAGCGGCCCGTTATTTTAATTAACACTAAAGGAGTCTTTCGGGTAATTGCATATTATTCGGCGAAGCTCCGAGGAATGCATGTTTTTAAATTTCGTGCATTAAAATCATAAAATTCATAAAAATTGGCTGATTGGTTTGAGATGTTTTAAGCCATTTAACTTAGTTTGTGACATATCCAAAGAAGAAGAGATTCGTCGCTTGGCGAATCTTTGCCCTACGATCATTTTCTCAAGGACAAAGCAAAGAGTTGGATTGTGCTGGGAACTTGCTCTCTCAACTGTGTTGTTTGTAAAGCCGTTAAAACTGTTGTTTACGAGACATTCATTATTTGAATTCGAAGTACTATTTGCAGAGGAGTTGTATTCGATGATCATTTCTTCACTGAAGGAAAATATAGAACCATTTTCCGGTACCATAATTTTACCACGCAATATTTTAGCTATCATAAGCGAAACTAAGTAGATGCAAATGACAACTACCGAAATTTTATTTGGAAATTCTCCTAAATGACGATGAGAAGCTAAAAATATTTACTGCTGTTAGGTCCTTCCACAGGTAGAAGAAGTATTTATTACTTTCATAAATCTAATGAATTAGAAAACAGCAAAGTAAGTTGCTCAAATTAACCCGTTCATATCTAAAAAAGTTTTTGGGTTTGTAGTAACGTCTAGGGTTATCCGTCATAAATTTATTTCTAAACAAAGGTCTACAATATATAGGCTATTTAATGGTTTTTATGGTGTAATAACAAATAGTTACTGCGTTTTACAGATTTTTAAGAAAGTGCTAATTTATTGCATAAATCATTTCCTCAACGTTTTTACTAAGCGCCTTTAAATCCTGTTGCCATTTATATAAAATTTAGATGTTTAAAACTGAAAGGATATTTTAAAAGTCTTTTAAAAGTCTTAACCAGTTACTCTTACGGGCCTGATGTTTATAAATTGTTCCAATGATAACACATTCTTCTTCGAAATCTTCCCGTAAATCAGATAATTTTTTATCGGTATTCTTTGCCCCCAATGCTTACTGGTTCGTTTGGCTAGTAGCCAAGACATCTCAGCAAATGATGGGCGTAGACCTGGGAATATTGTTTATGATAACCAAACGATTTTAATAAAAACTTCGACGAATGATTTTCGCATTTTAGCGGCATTTGATACGAAGTTTAAAAGAAATAGAGATTGTTAAATAGTTGGAAGCGTGTGGTGTGACTGCCTTTGGTTTTGCAATTAGTTTCATCATTGCATCGGCATTGCAACTCTTCAGTTTGTTTCTTAATTCTTCCACGTTCTTCGTTATTGTTTATTATATTATATACCCAGCTGTTACGAATTTTTTTTAATACTTCGTCCCATTTAACAATGAAAAAAATGAAGTTCAATTCTCCGCTCACCGCCTCATATACATAAAGATTTGTTGCATGCGAATGGTAAGTTTGCGTTTATCTTTACTTATTATTATGTATAATAAATTCACTTATATTTTCATTTCAGTTTAAAAAAAAAGTAAAAACGCCTGCACTATCGCTTCAGCAGATTGCGATACTTCCGCAGACCAAGTGGTAAGTTTGCGATCATCTTTATAAATAAAATTTAATAATTACACTAATTCGCCTTTACAGATATCAACAACTGCTCAACGCATCGCCCAACCCAATGTGAAGCAGCATGCCACGTATATTTATTTATTTTTCTTATGTATGTTTATATTATACACATTCATGTTATATATTTATATTATATTATATTAATAAGCGGGACTTCATTTGTTATTCTGAAGATCATTCTAGTTTTTAATTAAGTTCACAATGGTGTAGGCCTACAGGGGAGCCGACTATTCAAAACAATTGGCAGCGCGCCTATCGCGGTACCTCAAGGATGGCGTGTATTACGTAAAGCTGACAGCATATTTAAAGGTGCACCTCACAATTTTATTTATTAAAGTTCTCCTGAGGCTTCTCGTGCTACGATGGTTGAATGGTTGAAAACTTTTGAATCAACCTGGTATCTAAAGACGGCAACTCCTAATCTACGATAGTTCGCTTACCAAACAAGATAAAAAATTGCAGTTAAAAGATATATGTTTTCTTTAAATGTAGATACTATCGAGAGCTCTGCAATATTTCTAGAACAACAAAAAGCCCTATTATCCCTAAAACCGTGATTGAAGTTATTAGTACCGCTATAAAAAACGCAATTTGCATAGAAAGGTCCGATTGAAAATCTAAACGGTCAAGTGTTTCTATATAAACTATCTAAAAAATTGAAAGGCAACAAAATTAGGCACTGACAGTTCTTATGGCAGAACGGGCTTCTGTGTTCATATTACATAGATTGCCCTTCCGTTGTGATTGTATTGTCGTATCAGACAAGACGTTGGCGGCACGACCACGTATCATTAAACTTTCAGGATGATGCCAACTTTTAAGCAAACGCTGACGTTGCCGTTGCTTTGGCAAAACCGATAACAGGGACAATTTCTTTTCTATGCCAAAAGACCTGATGACGAAAGAGATGCTCGCAGTGTGTTGCCTAGTAAGAAGCTAAAGCAAATTATTAAAAATCATACTCTCAAAAATCAGATTCTTGATGAATGGACGGTTTTCTTATACTCCAATTCGGGTGATTTCTGTTATCAAAGACCCTTTTCGGATAGTACTAACAATTGGTCACTAAATCACATTATTAATATATTAATCCTTGTGCTTCTCCAGAATATCTTATATAGTTCCAGGTTTGGAATTCCGATCATCAGATTGAATTGTCCTGCAATATTCTTCCTGCTTTACTAGAGAATGTTCTTACGTTAGTTGCTATGCTTAAACGTTTGTGTGATCTGCATAAACGACAACTGGTTGACATCTCATTACTGGAATATTTTTCGGAAATTTTCTCACTGAAAAATAGAATTCTGGTATCGAAAAAGCGTCTTTGTTTGATGTACTTTCAAAAATTTACATAGCCACGGATTGCTCACCGGTTGATACGCAAAGCTAGGAGTTGTGTTGCGATATGATTGATGTGATCATAAGCTTATCAAGTATTTACAGGTTAATATATCTTTTTTTCTTATATTTCTTTATGTAAATGTTAAACATTATTCGCCTTTGAAGCTGATCTTGAATGCCTGCGAGCATATATTTAAAATGGGTAGCTTTTTTTTAATCATTTCCTAATGTATGCCATTGCCTAAATTACTGGCGTTTAAGGTGTATGCTATAACGAATCGGCGGCAATATTTTCAAGCCTTCTGTTATTTTTTCACGCGCTCGGTAATGTAGGCATATTTACGGCCAGACCGTGATTGATGTACTAAACGCCGTAATATGCGTGAAAATTCAACGTTCTCTATTAAGCTCCATTTTAATTCAATTAATAACTACCGAAAAACAAGCACGTATAGCGTATTAGACGGACAGAATCATTCTGAATCAACAAACAAACCTTATACATAATTTTTAAGGATATTTTAGTAGAAAAGTAAACAGCAATGCTATTACGTCACATTCCTTCAATTTTAAATCTAAAAATAGCTTTGTTCCATATTCTCAGCTCCGAAGAAACGGCTTTTGATTATCATAGCTCTAGTCTAATCAAGCTGAACAACAATGCTATTTTGTGTTTGCGAGAAGTGACCAATTTTTGGCTCTGGTCTGTATTTTACGTGAAGAGAATTTTTATTCGCCAAGGTGTTATTGAGTAGAATTTTCTATGCTTTCGTGACGTCATCAAAGAAGTTTTTGAATTACGTTTAAAAAGTTAGAAATTACCCACTTTAAATGAACGTGCTGAACTAATCCCAAACGGACTGATATTGAAGAAGATGGCATCGGTAAAGATAATAAGATAATAAACAGAACAAAGAAAATAATTTAAATTCCTATTGTTTTCCAAAATTAATTAACCAAATTTTTTTGTTTTTGCAAAGACATTTTCAGAAAATTTATGTTCAATTTCTTTTTTATGTGCCTTTTTCTGAAGAAAAATATTTAAAGAAGCTTAGTGGGCTGGCATAGATTTGTATATAATTTTTATATTGTAACGAGTATTCTTGAGCAGGGTATGCTCAGCCAATCCAGGACTCTTTTCAAGAATATTTATAATATAAAAATTGCTTGGACCTTCGGTTTCGGTCTTACGTTTCTATTTATTTAAATTACCAGAAGATTACAATGTTTACGCGAATTTTAAGAAGGGTAGGAGAAACCAGCGTGGTGCCCCGACTTTTCTTTAGCGTTTTACTATTTACTTTCCTGTTCCGTACGATTACTATTATACTTTCTTTTTCTTTCCACGTCCTCGTATCGCGAGTTTCTGCAAAAGAGAGGGAGTACGCCGCGAATGTCATAGCAGTCTATCTTGGCCTTTAGGGTCGCTCGTCTGTCCCTAATCGTTTCATTGCGCAAGAGTGTGTGTCCATCGTTGTTCAGGGTTGGCGGTTAAGCTAAACCTTCCCTCCTCTATCCGTAAGACTCAACAGTCCTATTAGTCCTTCAGGGATGGCGGTTAAGCTAAACCTTCCATCCCCGATGCGTAAAGTCAGCAGTCCTATTAGTCCTTCAGGGATGGCGGTTAAGCTAAACCTTTCATCCCCGATCCGTAAAGTCAAAAAAGAAAAAACTCTCTTAGTTGAAGTCAACATGTTAAGTGACGATCACTTATCTTTAGCTGCTATGACACGACTGAAAAGCTGAGCGTGCTGCTACGTGCTCTTTTATAGCCGCGATTCCGTTACAAAGTTGCTTTGACTTGCCTATGTGTTACAATGCTATTCCTACATCTCCAACCTTACGTGTGCTAACTTAGGTTTGATCGAACATGTTCGTTCGCAGCTACCAATGCTTCTCTTATGTATATCTTAGCATTAATACTACCTTACGTACCACCTCGTATGATCTTATCGTATGTTTGTATGAACCGCAGAACCGTTTAGTATGCCTTCGCATGATATGTGTCGCATCAACATGCATAAGCTCTCTTTTTTTTCTCGTAATGTTTGTCTATCCGTATTTGTTTATTGTTACTAGGTGTGATTCCAGAAAACGCTAACCCAGGTACCAAATCGTATGATTTGGTGATCATTAGGTCTGTGTTAGCAATATGTTCCCTTAGGCAAAACAATCATATTTCTACGTGTTCTACTATATTTACGCGTTTTATGCAGTTATCACTAGATATCATTTCGTACGTTCGTACACATTTCTTTGTATTTCTATTTTTATACCGTTTATATATTTTACAGAGCTTGTATGTCTGTGTACATTTTCGAGCGTTTATACATTGTATTCGTATATTCTACAGAGTTTGTACATTTGCGTGCGGTTCACACATTTGCGTTCCTCTTAGGGAGTTTTTACATTTGATTCATATATTTTGTGTAAATTTGAGAGAGTTTATATATAAGATTCATATATTCTACAGGGTTTGTACCTTTGTGTACATTTCCTAGCTCTGAAAGTATAGTATTTACAACATAAATAATTTTTCCAAATTCTTCTTTCTTTGCAATATAAAGTTTGGAAAGTGCAACGTTTACTGTAATTTCTCTTGCTCTTGTGTTGCTTTCTTGAAAAACTAAAAAAAAATGATATAAGATAATCACGTTATAAGTCTGATGAACACATCTTTTGCGTTTTCTGATAATCCTAAGGAAATTTTCCGGTTAAACTTAAAAAATAAGGAGGGGGAAGAATGCTATGCGAAAAATACCGAACTTTACCTACAAATTTTGAACAGCTCTCCATCGATAAACTACTACCAGCTTAAATTAATCTGTGATTTGCCGTAACAGAGAAAGTTTGCTGTGTTATCAGTAAAAGAATGCGAAAATTTTATATCAAAAATATTTTCAATATTCTTATAATTTATGAGACAGTTAAGATAATGTAAGAGTTCTAACACTAAAAAATAGGATCAGCGCCGTCAACTAAGACAATCGGATCTTTTTTCTTTTGAGGGATAGAGTAGTAAGTTCAGACGCTTTAATAAAGCGGAAATTGTAATGATATTAAGTTTTTCAGGCACTTTCGAAATGCCCACAAGGTTAGACGCACTGAACACGGATCTTCGAATATTGTAGAAGTTTTAGTATACATAAAGTATATGCTTAACCACAAGATTTTGTCCACGATTATAAATTGGAGAAGCAGAGGGAGAATCCATTGGTAGTGTGATCAAGTCGAATGTTTCGAAAGCTAATCTCTTCCATTGTGGCCGCTAAGACCTCCCCGGATGAATTTTCCGTGACGTCCGGTATCCATCAAGGCAGCCACGTAGGACCCCTTTCTTTAATTTATACGTTAATGACCTCCCCTGGACGATTAAATCCAGCAAGATCTTAATGTGCGCTTACGCTAAGATTTTGACATCGCATGATTTTTCTCTTTTTTTTTGAAAAAAATTGATCTTTTAGGGAGTCGAGAAACAGCAGTGAAATGTTACAGAACTATTGTGCGGACGAGAAAACTTTTTATTTTTTGTGAAAAAGAAAAATTATAACAAGCAAAAGAACACCCGAGATCCGATTGCCTCTCTTCCTCCGTATGGAAATAGGTTGCTTCTGCTGTCCCTACCGTCTATTGAGAAACGTAGGTTTGTTCTTGGCGTTTCCTTTCTAATTAAAGTAATAAATGGTGCCATTGACTCGCCTTCATTACTTGGTGAAATAAGCTTTAATGTCCTCAACCGCTTCTCTAGGCACTTTATCTTGGTTGAGCTTAATCAGTGTAAATTTAATTATGAGCTGTTCAATCCGCTCAGAGTCGTTTGCAAGAACCTAAATGACGTCTACCACTTATTCTCGTTATCCGACTCTTTAAAGTCCTTTAAAGCAACATTGCTTAATACGCGCGATTTAACTATGTCGTATTTAAGCTAGCTTTTATCCTTAAAAAGTCGTTACGTTTCGAAAATGAATTATTGTCAATTTATTATCGGTTGCCAGGCTTATACATGTTTGCGATGGCTTAGGGGTTCATTTGCAATTTGGTCCTGTACCGGTTGTAAGTGTGGCCCTATGCTGATAGTGTACATGTTTTTTTTTCTTTTTTTTTCTTCTTATTTGTTTTATTATACTTATACTAAGTTTTATCATTAATTAATATAAGATTTGCATTAAGAGCCAATTGAACTCGACTGTTATTTGTTTAGTCGAATTTCTAGTATAAGTGGAATAAATAAATACATAAATAAACAAACAATACCAGAAAAATGACTATAAATAAATATAAAAGCAAATATAAAACAAATTTCAAGAACATATTTATAACAATAAGAGGAAAACTTCTCCACAAATGATTTACAACGACATTCGGCACAAGTAGTTAAAAAGTGCATTACAATCTAATGACAACAAAAAATCAGCAAAATGTAGACAAAAGCTAAGAAATGAGAAAAAATTTTGAATATTTGCATTAAAATTCAATAAAAACAAAAAAAAGAAGAAATGTAAGCAAAGGTTAAGAAAGGAGAAAAAAATATATATATTTAAGTAAATTTACGAAAGCACCAGTAGAAGGTTCTCGATGAAGTTGAAAAGATCCCGTGAAAAAAAAAGGAAAAAAATATATGTCATAGAAACTGGAAAGGTTTGCTCACTTAAACGGTAACAGAAAAAGCTTAAACGGAACAAAATCAAAGGAAGTTCATTTGAAGGTTATAGGATCGTCATAGAAACTGTAAATTGTTTTTTTAAGATATATGGAATAGTAGAGAGAAAGAAAAGAAAGAAAAGCACCGAACTAGACAAGGGTGCGTGAAGGTAAAAGAGAAAAAAAAAGAAAACAATTGTTAAGCGCATAAGTGAAAAAAAGGAAACAAGTGTTAAGCGCATAAATGAAAAAAAAATGACTCGTTTTGTTTGGTTGTAAAAAAGAGCACAGTCGAAACCACGTAGAACGTAAATTAAAGCTTATTAAATATAATTCATTTGTATTGTGAAACAAAAAAAAGAGATAAAAAGAAAAAACAAAGCGATCGGCATAATAAGAAATAAAAACTGAAATAAATTTTGTTAACCTGCCGATAAAGCTAACTGAGTGGTTTAAATGAAGGAACAAGGTGATTGTACGCTTCGACGTTGCCAAAGCCAGGTGAATGCAGCCATCATTGAAAGGAGAGGAGCGAGAGTCATCATGCGGTCGCAGACTCAAGGGCGTTACAGGTGACAAGAGGATTAAGAGGTATTGTTGTAGCTTATAACATGTGTATTACAGCAAAATCATGCTTCTGTAAATAAAAGGCTCCACTGCGGAGGCGGGGCATGGGAAGGGAGTAAACGTGAGGGATGAGTAAGGAGACTGCGGACTGGACGAACGGACTAAGACTGGACCAATGAACGTCAGACAAGACAAAACAACGATTGACATGCTATTGCCGAGTAGTAAGATGAAAAGCTATAAATCTATTAGGTTGTGCCATATTGCATATTTTATGTTTTTCTTTGTTTCTTCCTATTGTTAACATGCGTTACAGTGGGCAACGCATGAAGGGGCAGTCGCTCTACTGCCGTGAGCTAGGCCGTACATAAACACCGCTATGTTACACAATTGATAATTTTTCTGATTACGTTTTCGTAGCTGCGCAGTCCTTATTTTTATTATTCCTCTCTGATTTTGTTACTCTGAAAACAACCTTGTTCTTTTTATTGCTGTAGCATTGCGAACTATCACGCATAGCACGGGTCTTGTGGTTTTGTTGTTAATAAGTTTGTTTACACACTATTCAATAGAAGTGGACATTGCCAAAGCGTAACACCAAAAGAAACGCAGAGTTTTTCGAAATCTGATGATAATGAAGATTGGAAAGAAACGAAATCGTCACAGCTGAACAGTCATCTTCATTTACAAATCTGCAAATAGAAATAAATATTCGACACTAAATGTATAAGATGTGAAGATACTCCAAAAACGCAGTCTTTTGCAAAACTGCCGCGACCATTTGCTAAATCCATTGAATGAGAAAATTGTGGAAAGGAATAATACTAAGTAGAGTTGATAGTAACCACGAGTTTAGAGGTATATTCTGTGCAAACAAATAAAGAAACTTTTGAGAAAAAAAAAACTACCCCACCATTAAGAATGAAGAAACTTTAAATTCCGCTGGTATTCGAGGGAAATATCTTGATAAAATAACTGAAATGTATTTGCAAGCAAACAGATCATGTTCGTAGGAGAATTTTTCTCCTGTTAGTGAAACTCGCGGAAGAAAATACAACAGAAAGAGAAAGTTGGAAGAAATCAGCGGTGGTGCATATTCGTTCAAAACTACTTTCGCCGGAAAAACCCGTTTAGTTTAGGCGCCCAATTCTGCTAAATCTTTAAGCATAGCTGTAGATTTGCTTACTTTTCACCGCTCTATTTAACTACTACTCTACGGCGCCTAATGAAATAAATTTTAATATATCCTACTACTGGACCTAATTTAAAGTCTGACAACTCTGCGCATTCGCTGTGGTCGAACTGTTTTACTTTCTATGAGGAAATTTGTAATTTAATTTTTATCTTATTGCTTTATAGTTTTATACGCGTTTAAAAACTAGTTAATTATAAAGGTATAAAAGTGTTCACATTAGTTGAGAACACGACGTGTTGAAAGAGATAGCTGTAGTGTGAGATGGAAACAATTTAAGCATCTAACACTAACTAACACGATTAGAATTAATAGTTGAGGCTTCCACATCAAGATTACTTTTTATGTCATCATTTGAGGTGTACGGTTAGTCTTAACACAAATATTGCTTTCCGAGGCTGAACTGCTATCAAGGACACAGCATTCGTATTAGAAACATTAGTATTTGAAGCAGGGGTTGAGAATTTTGAGAAGAGGGAAGAATAGAAAGAGTGGGTCTTCTTGTTTATGCAACTTGGGCTTCTGCAGTTGCACCATATGAGTTAGGGGAAGACGAACATTTGTTTATATTATATTTTTCTGAGGCTTGGGTCGAAGGTAAGGGGACCCACTTGCCACATCAGCGTACCTACTACGAATATGGCGGCTGGAATTAATACTCTTGGCAGCTAAGCTTTCAATGGGAACGATATTGATGTTAGTTGAAGGCAATAATAGATGCATTGACCGACTTTGACGATGACAGGTCCACAAGTAAAGCCGAGGCTGGTAAGAGAGTAGTTAAGCCAACATGGGCAGATATATGCGAAGCGGGAGGTGATGACCGCAAGCTACTCCATAGGTTGGTCTTTTACAGTTCGGAGAAGAAGATGAGTGCTTTATGCAGCGACACTTATTGAACAACGTTTTAATTTTTTCATATTTTCCGCACAATGTCAGGAGTTATTTACTGGCTTCAGAAAATCTAATCCTTGTCTCAATGAAAATTTTTTTAACGTCCGCGAACAAAGTTCAGGATGATTTTTCTGTTTTTTTTGGAAAATAGCGGCTAGTCATTAGGTATGTAAAAGAGTAGAAAGAGAGAAAAACGACGCGAAGAATTTTGGTGGTGGTTTTTTATTTTTTGGAAGTTGGTTTTTGGTTTTTGGTCAGGCTGGTCAGGAGATGTGCGGAAGAAATAGAGTCGGAATAATCGACAAATTAAACTAAAATAAATGGAAAAAAAATTAAATGAATAGAAAAAAAAGGAACTCAGTCAGAAATTTTAAATAATAAAAGTGGTGTGAAAAAGTCTGTTCGCGAGAGTTGGTGGGAAATAATGTACGTAAATTCATCCAATATTGAGAACAAAACCATTAAAAATAACTACTTTCACTTATGTTTAAGAATTAGGTGAACTACATTTTGGTTTTTGTAAAAAACCGGAATGGCTGAACAATGAATTAGCTTAAATGTTTGGTTGATATATAAGGACATGCAGTCAAAAAAATCGCGAACGCAAAAAATATAAGAGAAAAAAAAAGGAAAATAAGTAAATAAAAGAAGTTGTGAAAGTGATCGTGTTGAGGAAAGAATATGCTTAGTTTTTGAACAAAAACACATGAATAAAAGAAAACCTTTGTTACATTAATTAAAATGAGAAGAGAGTTCAAAGGTTTCAATGATAAAAAAGTATAAATCCCTCATCTGGGAAATAATTTACGTAAATACATGTAAGATCGCGAAAAATTTATTAGCATAAAAGAAGTACTTTTTTATATGTTGAAGTTATAAAAAACACATTTAATTAAGACCATGCCGTCCATGGAGTGTTGCTTAATGTAAATTTGGAAAATAATGTTGTAAAATTAAAGAAAACTAAATTTCATTACATTAGCTCGACTTGTAATTAAAGCCGAATAAGTAGTAGAATGAATGTATTGCGAACAAAATGATATAGTTTTGATTGATTTTTAAATTTTTAAATAAAAATAGTTTCAAAGAGAAAAAGCAAAATGCGTGAGTTAATTTTTGGTACCAGTCGTTTTTGTAACGTCCTACAAACGCCCTTGAAAGCCGCGTGTAAAGAAGAAGCTGCATGAAAAGAAGTGTGCGTAAAAATATTTTACAACAAAGCAATGACAAAAAAAGGAAATAAAATCAAAGAAAGCTGTTAATACGTGAACCTCGGAATTTGCCTGGTTAACTTGGGTACCATATAAAGAAAGAGAAAAAGAAAATTTAAAACTGTTCTGTGTTGCGTGTGCGAAGACCCCTCTTTCCAGAGTTGAGCGAACATGTTAAAGGCCACTTACACGCACACACACAACGCACACATTCTTAAACTTAGGGAAAAGCCAATAGCGTGAATCCTAAATGTTATAAAGGCTGTAAGTCCAAATTCGGCAATGGCTACCGCGACGACGGTATTACCACCTAGTTTCGCAAGGTTTGTGTGGAAATTCAAATATTAAGAACAAGGCTAGTCCAGACGCTGCAGCACCAAACAATTTTGTAGCTTGCTAGAGAGATCATAAATCGAATTGCAACACAACTACTGACAGCAGTGACAGCATTTACCGTTCAAACTTCAACGAGAGAGGTGATTGTACCGTTGTTGTGGATTCCCCACCTGAACTGGGTTCCAAATCCAAGCATCAAACAGGCGGTAGTACTGCAACAAACACCAGATCGAACTTCAACAGTACTGATGAACAGTCAGATATCAATTTTAATTAGTATATAGCAAAATTAAAAGCTAAAAAGAGTGGCTGAGCAGGCATATACCACCGCCGACGGACAAAGGAGGGACCAACAAACGACGTATAGGACGGGCGATATAATATGCATAAAATATTATATAGTATAAATAAAAGATTAATTTTTTAAATTTTTTTTTAAATTTTTTTTGTTTTTCTTGTAATGCGGTACAGTGGGCAAAAAGAACGAAAAAAATTTCAAACTGCTCTACGACAAAGAGCCAGGCCGCGTTACAATAAAAATTGGCGCTCAACGAAATTCGAATTAGGTAGAAGATAAGTTACTTTTAATTTCCAATAAAGTTGGTCGCCGCGCAATAAAAATTGGCGCCCAACGGATGCTTGAGCCAGGATAAAATTAATATAATTTTAGTGTATTTTTCGTATAAGTTGGTCGCGCAATAAAAGTTGGCAACCGGCACAATTCAGATCCCTTAACTAGTTAGTTATTAAATTAGTTTTCAATTTGCAATTTGCGTTGGTCGCGCAATAAAAATTGGCGCCCAACGGAATTAAAACCCAGACAATATTACTTTAAATTTCAATTAAAGTTGGTCGCGTTACATGGCGCCCAACGTGAATAAAACCCAAGCTCTTTTAAGTAATTCTAATTTTTTTTAAAGCTCATCCCGCACTTTTACAACAGAAGTGGCGCCCAACGCAAATTACGAACCACGGTAGAATTAGATCAATTTCATTTTTCATTTCGGTTAAAACATTTTGTTATTATATCACTTTTGTCTTGCAGGAGGAAACGATGTTAAAGAATCCTTTGTTTTCTTGGAGTTTGGACTAATAGGAACTAAGCCGATGAAACCTGGCTTATAAATGCAGGTCAAAATCCGTTTCTTAGAAAAAGAAAATTTCGGCAGGATTTTGATTTCCTTTTTACAAATTTTGCCTGACCAGAATCACCTTGGTCGCGGGGCATACCCGATTTTAGGAAAACGAAAGCTCCCCTGTGTCGCGGATACTCGGGGTAGGGGTACCCATCTCTTGAGCTACGGCGCCCTGAGGGTCTCACGGGTAGTTTAAAGCCCGCGTGAACACCTAGGAAGAAGGAGGTTCCTAGACGGTACGCCCATCAAGTCGTGCAAGTAACGCATGATGGGGTTGACCGGGAGGGGGAAAAGTCTGTTGTTGAGGGGTCCGTCAAGAGTAGTCGGGGGGAGTAAACCGAACCTCGGGCGTGCACCTGCACCATGGTCCGCTTCAGTGGAACTGAAAAAAAAAAAACAAAGCTCTTATTAAATTAATAGTTAATTTATAGCATTCGCGTTTGTTTTTCTTTTCCTCACATCTGCGTAGAGATAATATTAATAATATAGACAATATAACAGCCAGGCCGCGTTGCAGTTTATAAAAATGTATGTGCCGATTCCTACATGCGGGACATGACCAACGTAATTCTTTCGATGGATCCAAGAGGACGTATCAGCACAGCCAGTAATTCCTGTACATTTGGCATGACAGTAACGTTCACAAAGTCAGCAACTTATGAACCAATCAGATCCGCGGCTAGTTTTTGTTCGGGTTGGTGTAAATAACCAACCCTTGTTGGAAGGTCACAGACAAAATAGAATTTATGGAGAGGGAAAAAACATAAAAGTTTATTACTTGCATTTACAATGCAAAGTTAGCGCAAAGTTAGCGAAAACTGTAAATGATGCACACCAACGCAGATATTTGGAAAGCAAGAACAAGAGAGACCATTTTTGATAAGAGCACTAGATCCTTGTCATAAAAACCAAAATGATGTCAGCACACACAACAATGCAACAAATACACATAGCAATTATATAATTGTTCAAACTTTACAACTTTAAACACAAAATAAAAGGAAATAATATAAAATTTGTGCGCGCAAAGTAATAAAACACGACCAAAACTCGGGCGTAGAGTTGCTAAACTCTGGATCTTGCCTCCTTCGAAATCAAACGCTTCGATTTATTTTTAAACTGTTCTAAAATTGTTATTGTGGGTGACTTGAATTGGAACCTTACGAAATCGATATTTTTTAAGTGCTTGTTATCCATATTCCGTAATTCTAAGCCAACACACTTTAGCGTTGCACATCGAACCACTTCATAGTTTGGATTTTGGTTGGTGAGTGATTGTCCTAAGATTAATGATTGTAATTAGGTGGAACGCCCTTCCATATCTCATCATGCTTTAATTATTGTTAACTCTCATGCTAATCAAGTTATCGTTACTTTCAACAGGCTTCAGAAACATTGATTGGGTTGGGCTCTATACCGGTGTGGTCTGCTTTGACTTAGAAAGAAGAAAGCTTCCTTATATCTCCTAATATTGACTCGCGATGGTATCTTCTGAGTTTTCCTATCGAATCTATGTATACCTTAGTCCCGCTTGTGAGAAAGACGATCCCTTATGGAATTGAAACTTGGATGAAGTCAATGCGTACTTAGTTTGCAAGATTCTGAAGAGATCTGACATGTTCGACTTATCAATGATATGCATTCGAAGACAACTGTAAAGTCCACCGTCCTTATCGTAATAGAGCAAAAAGAATCATTCGCAAGGGAAGGATTAAATGTTTCGTCACATTATTCGGCCTTGTTGAAAGTTTCGACAAATTGTGGTTATTATGAGGATAATGCCTCCTGATATAACTTTGATGTCCATGCCGTTAATGGCTCTTTTGCTAATGTCGATCACACCTGAGACTGATAACACTGACCCCTTTACATCTGCGATTCTTGACGGGACTTTTTCATTTAGACGCGTATCTGACATGACCTGTGTTTGGTCCTGAACAGAGTCATATCTAAATCTATTGGAAATGATGGAATCCCGATTTTTTTTATTCAACTTAATTTTCCCTTACATTTGCCGTCTGCTTATATTTTATATTAATTCTGTTTCAAAATTAGTTCGCCGTGGCTTGGAAAATTAGCGTAGTTTTTTTCTATTCCGAAAGCTAAAACTGCTACCTTAGACGAGCTGAGGCCAGTTTCAATTCTCCCTACCTTGTCGAAGCTTATTGAACATATTTTTAAAGATCAGATTCTCTATTTATAATATAGTTACACCCTCTCTATACGCCTTACACTGTGGACATACATATAATACCGCTTGTTTATTACTGAACTCAACTGATACTATTAGAAATGAGAGCTTTTTAACGCTCTTAATGTATCTGGACTTATGTAAAGCCTTTAATTCCATTAGTTGTTGTGCATTAATTCGAAAGTTTGATAGGCTAATTAAGGTGTCTAAACCTGTCTATAAACTTATCAAGTAATACTTAACTCGTAGATCTTAATTTGCCGATATTAATGGTACTTAGTTTGGGATTTGTCGCTTACTCTCTATGGTACCACAGGGTTCCGCTTTACGCCCTCTCCTCTTCATTATGTATGTCAAAGACCTTTCAATGAAATTAATTGAGACTACTGTTTGCAGGCTTTACTTATTTGCGAATGATATTTTTCTCTTATTCAGTACTGATCGGAATGATTTGGACGTCGTTGAGTCTAACATTAATTATAGTCTTGGGCTTTTTTTGAAATAGTTACTAGTGAACTCCTTACCTATTAATTAAACGAAATGTAAGGCTATTCTCTTTAGTAATACCGAACATCATCTTCCCGAAATTAATTTCTTTTTGGTGTACATAAAGTAGCTATTGCTGGCCAAATTATGTTCTTGGGCATATATATTGCCTACCGCCTCCCCCTTTGAGAAACATATAGATTATATACATGGCAAAGTGGTAGGGGTTTTGCGTGGAATTTGTTCCAAAATCTAACCCCGTCAGTCGGTTGATGCCGCATATTCTATATGGCCTAGAAGCCGGATCCGGCACTTTGGCTCATAATTTGGCTAGATTACAAAGTGTTACCATCACCATTGTTTGCTATGCAGTGTGCATAGACGGGCCCATATCTCTGAACATATGAAACGATTCTTTGGTTACACATTCAAGCCGTCCGCCTTAATTTGCCACTTACACCTCGTTTTTAGGGCGATAAAATTTGCCCAGTCACTTCAAATATATTGCACTTGTCCTACTAGGAACCTTCACGTCATCCTTTCTAGCATCAGAAGCAGCTGCTATAAGCGATCTGTCGTAGTTGAAGTCAAGCGATGCTGGAACTGCTTGCCACACAATAAACTCTTTTCGCACTTTGCTACTAATGAGCAGGATATTCGATTTTGTTTGTAATATTCAATTCGTTTGAGCGTTCCTGCGGTCATCATCCTCGTTGGTTTTATATGTATTCGATAATACTAACTAACTTTAATGTTACTTTTTTATGCTCTTGTTTCCAATCTGTTAGTACCTGGTAGTATTTGCTTATATTTTCCTCGTTCTTTTTTTTTAAGATCCTCTGTAACTTCTATGTACAATTTGTAAATTGAACTGGCATTTCCTCTCTTTTTTTCTTTTTTTTTTTTTATTACAATATTTCTATGTGCTATTGCATAGCGTATATTAAATCTGCTTTTGTCTATCTTATATTGAGGAACTTGCTTGTGAGATAAAAATAGATCTCTCAGCGTTACCAAATATCAATCCACAGGACTCTCAAAATTACCAAAAATCAGTCCACCGGTCTCACAAAATCAGCAAAATCAACCAGAATGTGTCTGAAAATTACCAAACATCAACCCGTATCTGTCTGTTATTTAATTAGTGGGTAATGCATGCATGTTTTTGAAGGCATCCACTGAGAGTTTATTCATGCCAGCTCTCCATGGATATTGCTGAATTGTTTGGGTAACGATGTGTTTTGAATCTGAATTATGTAGTACTAACAACATATCTACGACTACGATCCAGATTAGATCACAAAGCCGCGGGTAACTCTGATAGCAAATGAGGTTTCTGCTAACTACGAGGTAATCAGAAATTCAGCATATCAATTATCCTGCTTGTCATCAAGCTTATAATATTTGTACTTTCCAGGGCTCTCTCTGCAGCCATGTGTGAGATATTCGGAAACATGTTGCAAGAAAATAAAACGATTAAATAAATACTTTGCTGAGAAGGCACCTTTAACTAACGCGGCTATGCGTCGAATCTCTTTATTGCTGACCTGAAAATGTTTCCGCACAATTTATTATATAGACTCGATTTCCCGCTTTTCCCGCTATTAGTGGGCAAAACAATGAAATTTCTTTCTATCTGTCAATTGCTGCCATTATATCAACGAGGGGGAATAGCTCGGCTTCTATTGCTCACTTAATGATACCGGTCAGCACAAGAGTTATCACCATGGTGGATTTTTCGCTTTGGAATGTAAATTCGTACTGGTGTACTTTGTCGGCCCTACTTTTAAATGGGCTATGCCAATAAAATTGAGTAAAGTTTTCTCCATTGCTTTGAGGAGAAAAAAACTGCGACTAATGGTATCCTATGATTGTCATGCGCTTGGAAGTTGACACGGCCAATAGGTAGATCCATTCCACACAGAAGATTTTGTTGGCAAGGGTGCGATAGTGCAGGTCGACATATCCTTTCCCCTTAAATGCACTAATGCGTAGTCCGTTTTCGCGGTCTTTAGCTAGGGCTTTTTGGAGCCGCTCTGCCTCTGGAGGATTGTTCAAATCCTCGCAATGCTGACCCAAGACGACCCGCTTTCACTTTTCCAGCTCAGCATTATATACAGCGAGAGCTTCCTTGTAAATCCAAACAAATCATCGAACAATTGTTGGCCTGAAATCTGAGATTTGTAAGGTTCTGATTCCATCAAGGCACGATTGAGTTTGTGTATTCCGGATTCTATATCCTTGTGTTTATTTCTCTTTGATGCAATCAGACTATTTGCTAAAGTAACGTCAACCTTCTAAGACTAAACTAAAAAACCAATGCTAAAGCAATGAAGATCGTTTGCTTGCGAATCCATTTTAGAAATCAATTCTCTATGATGGAAAAAATTCAGTAATTGGATAAGGTGGTTTTGCAGATTTCCCCTTAAAACATAATTTAGCGGTAGTAGTAGGGATGAAATAGTCTTTCTTTCTAGATTTATCTGATGTAACTAGCAGAGTTTATTATACAAAACTAGCAATTATAATGTAATGTCAGCCAAGCAACTGAAAAATAATTTCATATTGTAGAGTAGTAGTAGGAGATATATATAAATACAAATTTTCTTGGACAACCGGGAAGCTTAAGCATTGGCCAATTATGTCGTTGTGTCATGTGTCATTTGTACAAACATAGGTCGGATGAAATAAACTGCCGGAATATTTTGATATCGTTTCAGAAAGTAGGTATATATCAATACTATACTTGACTAAGGAATGAAAAATCGACGGATGTATTGCGAACTCTGCGATAGTTCCAAAAAATGATTTTGAGCGTTGATATATCCATTATTTAACTATTGAACATAAATAATTAGTAGCTAATGCTGTGTTATAGCAGTAAATTTTTCTTGCAAATTGCTTATGCCTTAAAATTGTTAACAACATCAAAAATTAATTGAGTTGTTTCATTTTCTGTGAAAGACCATAGTATCGAAAACACCGCGGCGAATGGTTGCTTGTATTGCACGTTCATTCCAGTGTTAAAATGAATCGAATTGCTGTTACTAGATAGTAGAACAACTCAGTAATACAGGGCTAAAAACATAAAGTTATTATTTTCTTCGATAGGCAACGGACTTGATGAAGACTTATTCTGGAATTTTGCTCTTTGGGCAGAGTTCCTATTATTTAATTTTATTATTTTTAAAGATTTGAACATGCTCTGTTCATGGAAGTAAGATTTTGATCGTAATTTTCACATCTTACAATAGAGCTGTCAGGACGATCAAGAGTCGAATGTATCTCAATTCAAATGGCACCATTCGGCTTTCTGTGGCGAGATCTGTTCTCAGATTATTTACTTTGTGCCAGTCAAAAGATTTTCCCAAGATTTAATAAGTACGGTTGATATCGGTGCATCTGCTTCGTGTTTTGCTGCCAACTATTCCAAAAGTTTACTCCAAGAAAATAAATACCTTTCGAAGAAGTTTAATGTGCCTTGGGAGAAAGCTGGCGGATGCTGTAGTAAACTATATACCGACAGACCTTACTTTTAGGTATAATACCTACCCTACTATGTTTCTAATAACTCAATCCTCGCATAACAAAACTTGTATCTAAGAATTGATTTTGTTCAAACCCCTTTGCCTCGCTAAAGACTTCTTTTGCGAAATTATAAACCCCCTTAATAGATGTAGCGAAATCATATATTGTGACCCTGTCGAATATTGTAATAAGGTGTAAGCTGAGAAACTGAGAGGCGTCATAAGTGCTACCTCCTCTGACAAAATGGAAGGATTGGGTAGGATCTCTCTAACATCTCATATCATGACACACGTGACGGTAAACTTATTAAAGACAGGAATTTCACTGTATTACTTTTTTACAAACACTACTGTTTTTTTTTATTCTGCCTGCTGAATCACTAAAATAATAATTTAGAGGACACACGTGACAATTTCATTTTCATAATTCGATTACGCGCAGGTCATATTTTTCCGGTCAAAAACGAAACTGACCATTAAATACATGTGAGTTTTGCTTTTCCTATAACTTCGCAAATAATGCCACTCTGTGTTCTTCTTAAATTCCGCCAATATACATATAATTTTACTCGATCAATTTCTAGCGACTCCCACAGAATGTACCGCCTTGTTAGTTAAAGGTGCTTACCTTAATTGTGAAGAATATTAGAACACGTTTATGCAAGTTGTACATTATCACTTCTGGTGCGTTTTCACAACTCGAATATATCCTTGTTATCAACCATAAATAAACAAGACAAAAATCATTGCCATTTTCCATCTAACTTGTGCCCAGGCTATGCAAAATTTGGAAGAAAATGGTAGTCAGACGATACCTTAGACACACCAGATTTAGTCATTATAAAACACAGCACAGCTTTCTGTTCAGAGATGGTGTACATACTCTCTACATCAGCTTAAGAAAGTTTTGCGAAAAAAATTATCAATGAGGAAACTTTCATTGGTTTTTCTATTCCTGAGGAAGAGCAAACTAATTTGACCTGTTTAGACCTTCGGAATTGGACTCATCGAGTAGCAGCAGTCATCGTTTATAACAAGACTACAGCACTGAATTCATGCGGGCATAGGCAATGTCAACACGCTTATGCCGACAACATCTACAGTTATTTCCGCGTACGAAGGTATTCGACATCACTTTCACTAAAAATCTCCTATTGAGGCAACATATTGCTTACCTTATTTCTGAAATTGGTAAGAAAACTGATGAAAAGTAGTTATGATAGGATTAATATGCTATAAGAAGAACTGCCAATATTTGGTAATCGGAATTTTGTCCCACGGTATTCTGATTAAAAAAAATTTCTGCAAGGACTTTCTGGATTGATATAGTCAATCCTCAAAGATCTACTGAATGTACATTAGCCGTTAACAGAAGCATTTTAATTGTTGGAAAGGCATCAATAGCCGCAATGGGAGCAAGTGTGGAAAGTATTAGTGTGATTATTATAGGTTTGCGGAAGGTATTAGTGTGATTATGGCAGGTCTGTGGAAGGTATTTTGATCATAATTCATGCAAGTGTGGTTAGGACAGGTTTGTAGAAGGTATTAGTGTGCTTATGACAGGTGTATTAGTGTGGTTATGGCAGGTTTGTGGAAGGTATTTTAACCACAGGTACACAATGAACGAAAGATGCCTTCCGAGAATACATTTTGCCAATGCACGTATTGACGCGTCATACAATTTTAAGTGAGAAAAAAAAGTCGGAACGTGTCTACACCAACACCCAACTGGATTATCTCTGGTAAATACGCCGAAAGGATTTTAAGAATTTATCCGAGCTCATGGAGATAGTTGATGACCTAGGCCCAAAAATGTAATCACCAACTTCTGCTGTAAATCACGAGCTCAGTTCTCACCAATAAATTGACAGACCTACAGTGACCAACACTGATGTAACTCTGGTGCTCACGCGCCAATCGTCCGAATTCTCGATACCGGAATGTCACAAATACCTATAAGCTAGAGAACGAGAAGGCAGCATGCACATTGTATTAATGTTTCTTTCAGGTCCAACAAAATTAGCGCAACAATAATGACCACTGGTGCTACCATCAGTTTCCTTGCTGAATATTCTTCCCAAAAAACAGAACAAAATTGAAAAAGCCTCCCTAATCAGGTATAACACTATTGGAAATAGAACAGTCTTTGCCCGCTTCGTTGTCATGCCCGTAGCAACAGACTTTACGATTCTAGAATAATTCTTCACTACATTTTCAGGCTTTTGGTGCTGCCTTAGTTTGCGCAAGTAATGTCGCAATCCTGTCGGCCAAAAAAACCCCTAAAAGATCACTCAATAGAAGAACCAGTTTCAGAAACAAACGGAACGCATTGATCTTAGACACAACTTTTTCAAGTGAACTGCATGTAACTGCAGTATATCGATGAATTTCTACAAAGCGAGTTACCTTAGTTTGAAATTTCGTGGGAGCCACAAATATCGCACGACATACGGTTATTATGAAAGTACAATACAGGAATCCACAAACAAATTGCAAAAGGCACCTACAAAAAGAACGATACCTGGTACATGTAGGGCGAATGGAATTCCGTCATCTCAATAGCAAATCATTGCCAGATGCGTATCCTTTACTAAAAGACCAAGACATATTTTACCGCCACGAGAGGAGCTATTCATTACCAATCTGGAAACCAAAAAGTGGATATTGGCAAATACTATTACAAGATTTCAATAAAGCCTTTAGTGCCGCCACTGCATCCGGACGAGAGCTTTGTCAAATGAAAGTAATGTCATTTGAATAATATTCCGTGCCTGCAACGTTTTAGAAAGCCCTATAGAGGTTTGATCATTGTCAACACTCTAGAAGAACCCTTAGATAATCTCCGAGAAGTCTTCCGTCGCCTAAGTAAAGCGAGTTTACAATCAAATGGCAGTAACTGCGAATTTGTCCGTCGGAAATTAAAATGTTTGCGACACATGTCCAAAAAGTTCATTTACAACTAGAGAACATTTACAACGAGAGAACATTTACAACGAGAGCCTCAACAACAAGAGCCTGACCGAAGTCAACAAGCCATCGAGAAACCCATGGGATATAGGGTGCGAAACTAAAGAGGCCGAATCAATTTTTTCGTTTCTCAGACTTACGAAGTTTATGCTACATATTATGCCATATGTTACGCCGGTTCTTTGTCACACGAAGAGATGATCAACGGGCGCTAACAATCAATGGTCATTGCTACGTCAGGTCCGTAATCTGCAGAGAGTAATGCTCTTGTAAGGAAGTGTTCTGCTCCCTTACCATTAACAAGCCTATCTGCGTGATTGTCTGTCGCGTAAGTACAAGTACCTCCCGCTTGACCATTTCCTGAGCGTAAGGGTGAAATAAAGTTGTGTAGAATATCTTCTCTTTAATGTTCGTATTTTCCTCTGCACTATACCGTTCCTCTCTCGTGCAAACCTATGGTAATCTAGGTTTATATATAAAAATAAAATAATAGTAATAATAAAAAAAAATAACCTATTGTGGTAGAACTAGCCAACATACCTTATATGTATATTATTTTATTATTTCCTATGTCGCAGAACAAATGTCGGTTTATAACCATACATTTACATTTACATTTGTATAAATACTTGCTTATCAATCTTTTCCTAGGGAAACATGTTAAAATTGTCTTTATAAATATATTGCAAGCTTTTGAGCAAAATGCCTACTATTAAGCGGACATTATATACTATGTATTTGTTGTGCGTCTATATTTGTAATTGTTTATCTCAACGCTCACTTTTTTGTATTAATAAGTTACAGCTAGATGTTGTTATTATTTAAGGACTAACGGTCACAAATTTATTTCGTTCCCATATATGTGATGATATATTTCGACTGTAAGTAGCATACATATTATGCAAAGGCACATACCTAACGGTAAGCAAATTTCGTCCAACTATCTCGAAAATTGGTAGGTTGTACGAAAAAATGTATAACCAGAAATCTATGCCTTTGCATGCAAATAATGTAGCATAATAGTAACGTATGATTTGTGATGTATTCCATCAACTGAGAGAAGATTAGGCCACATAATGCTCAACCTTTCCATTCTATAATGTTTTAACTTGTTTTTTTGTATTAATTTCTTTTCTTCTTTTGTTGGTTTCAATAAAACCTGCACCAAACATTTATTAGAAAAATACAACTGATTTTGGTTTGGATGGAATTCCATCATGTCCAGGCGCACAACTATACTTTAGAGAGCTCAACCCTTTAAAACGTCATCTTCAGAAATAACCAAATTAGGAATTGAAACGAAGTTAGTTATAGAATATGGGTTGTTTGCTGATAAATCGGAATTAGCAATCGAAAAGTTTCGTCGAAAGTACTAAGCAAACAGATTTGAGATTTCAAAATCATCCGAGGAATCAGAGCCATTAAAAGAAACATGAGAGGGGTGTGTGGAAATTTTTCTTTTTGGGTTAACAAATTTAAAAAAGCATTTAGGATTATCAAACACAGAGGATTTAATGAACTGAAGGTATCTGCAGTAATAATGATGGTTGAGGGAGTTAAATTTATGCCTTGCCATGGAGTAAGCGAAATAGTCGAGAGCGGAGCCACTTTCGAATATTTTTCGAATAGCGTGTTTTTCTGTGCTTGTAATATTTGATTGCCTTATTAAACCACGGGGGCACCTATTTCGAGATCGACACTGCTTGATTGGAACAGATGAAGAAATGGCTGGATTTAATGTATTGTAGAACGATGACAATAAGTTTTCAATACTTCCGGTTGAGAAATCAACCAATGGGAAAGATGATATTTTAGCGATACGATATTGATTTCATGAAAATCGTAATATTTATTCGAAAAAGTTGGATTTGGAACATGTCAACAGTTCAACGAACCATCATGCCAGGAAATACACATTGCTGGATGATAAGGATCCTCAGGTAAGCTAAAAAGAAGACAACGATTTACACTAATTTCAGGAAAATTGGCAAAGCAGAAATCAAGTAGACTACCATTACAATTAGTGGTACGGTTATATTGAACTAAATTATGATCGAATATTTCGTCAAAAAACACAACAGCTCTATCAGATGTTGAAGTAGGAATCAAACAGCCGAAATTATCACTGTTACACCAAGTGACTTGAGGCAAGTTGAAGTCATCCAACGCAACGATCATATCAGTTGCTTTAGACTGCTTGGCCACTTCACAAATGAGCCTGTTTCTTATATATGGAGATATAAGCATTTGGTGGAATATAGAAACAGGTTATAAATAGCTGTTTATTAGGCATTTTCACTCGAATGGCCATAAATTCAACGTCAGGAGAAGTGGGAAATTCAATTGACGCAGGGACTGACGCAGGGTATGGCAGTTAAGACACCGCAACCAATGCGATTCAATCGATCATTTCTGAAAGCCTGGAAAGAATTGTGGAAGAGTTCTGACGAATGAAGACCAGGTTTTAGCCAAGTTTCGGTGAAGGCCAAACAGGAAATCTCCGTGCTCACTGAATTTAAGAAAGTAGAACGAATTTTTGAATTGAGGCCCCTAATATTTTGATAAACGAGAGATATTGAGACTAAAGAAATATTTAGTTTTTTGAAGGCGACAGGACTACTGCTCTAATATTATGGGGTCGCTCACGAGGGATAAATATCTTAATTAACTATCCAACTGTCCACAGTAGTTTATTTGACAACATATCAATGTTTTCAGTCGGAACTAGGATTTTAAAAGAAGAGATTGGCCTGGATTGAGAAAGAGCCAATTTGAAAATGCTAAGGCGCTTTAAATTGACTGATGGGACTTTTGCCGCCAGATAAATTTTTATGTTATCTACAGATGCCAATCTTGACACAAGTATTGCTTTTCTGGAAGGAACTTCCATCAAGGAAATGGCATTACAACTAGGAACAGTAGTTGTTACAATATATAATATAAAAATTTACAAATCAAATATCAAATACAAACATATGTATGAAAAACATATAAGAAATATAAAAATTAAGAAGATTAGACAGATACGAATAATAACAAAATGATAAATATAGAAAGACTATATTAAAATAAAGACGAACATTACTTAAAAAATAAAAAGAGTATTAAAGAGTTTTGAAAAATATATAAGAAACATTAAGATTAATAAGGGGATATAGAAAAACAAAAAGAAAAAAAAAATACAAAGACAAATAAGTATAGATAGTTAAAACACAAATAAATTTAACACGTCTTACTAAACCAAAAAAAAAAAAAAATCTTCATAGATAGGATAATTTCTAACCTTAAAAAACTACGCAGTAGAACCTATAAGAAAGAAACAATTGAAAGCAAGTTAGAAGAATTAGAAAATTATAGAACAAGAGTCCATACTATATTAGATACTAATACAAAACGAGAAAAACCAGATTTATTAAACAAAATACAAACATTTAAGCAGCAATACAAAATAACAAAAGAATTAATAGAATTTGAAGCAACCAAAGAATCTCTAGAAGACATAAACCCCAGCAAAATAGACAGTATAATAGAACCAAAAATGGATTTCAACCTAGAAACAGCTTCCAAGTCCATACCTACATTTACTGGCAATTACAAAGATATCAATTGCTTTATAAAAGTTGTTGAAATAATACATAAAACCCTAAAAGATGAAGCCAAACCACAAGTAATAGAATACATCTGCTACTGCAAACTGTCCTCAAATGTTCAAACCGCCCTTGCAAATGATATCGCAACAACACTAAAAGAATTGAGAGCCAAACTTGAAAATAAATATAAATCAAATCGAACAATACCACAACTACATTCAATATTAAACCAACCAACACAAAAAGGTACTATCACAAGTTTCAAAGACAAAATATTAAACATAACAGCAGATCTAAACAATCTTCAAATCAAAGAACTCGGTCCCAAGCCTACTAACGAACAAAAATCTGTCATTACCAATATCAACCATACGTACGCCTTAACAATATTCAAAAACGGTCTCGACGACTACATTAAACCCACTATCTTCGCGGCCCAAACAAAAACCTTTTCCGAAGCAATTAATATTGGGCTACAATATAAAAGTGCGACCCAAACATATTCACAGGTAATGAGAATAAATTACCTAAAGAAACAATCGTACAATCGCCACAACAACAATAAAAACTCCTACATTACCCAACACAACAGAAATCAATATCACAATAATAATCCTAATAGAATCAAGCAAAGATACAATAATCAAAAAAGGAATTATTATAATAGTAATAACAACAATTTTAATAAAAACAATAATAATAATCCCACTACCAACTGCTAGAACTACAATAATAAGAACTTCAACTACCGAAATCAAAATAACAATAACAACAGAAATGAGAGAAATAACAACCAAAACAACCACGTACATTCCTTGATGATGCCCCTGAATTCGGAACCAAACATTTAAATCACGCATCCCCTGAACACCTAAATCAAGCATACTCGCATACCTTTCCCATCTCAAAATTATCCAACTATATGCTACTAAATATCCAAAATGCAACAAAACCAGAAATATCGTTTCTATTAGACACAGGAGCAGACATCAGCCTCTGCAAAGCACACCTTTTGGAACATTACCCACTAAACAACGCAGAATGTATTAACCTAACAGGAATAACCAACGAATATATAGAAACATTGAGAACAATACATTTAAATATAAATCTAGGAAACGGAACCACCCAACATAAAATACAATTAGTAAAGTAGAACTTCCCAATAAAAACCGATGGAATTATAGGAAGAGATTTCCTACACAAGTATGTATGTAACATAAATTGCGAAAATTTCTCTCTTACAATTAATATATGATGACCAAATTCAGCTCCCCATATACGATGAAGTACTTAACAAAAGCAACATATTTTTCCGCCAGGATGCGAAATTATAGTCCCCATAGATATCAAAATAGACAACGATGCTTTAGTACTAAATAATGAAATAGAAAAAAGATTTTTAGCCAATTCAATAATACCAAAAAACGGATAAAAACACATTAAAATATTAAATACATTAGATAAAGAAATAACAATACAACACCTACATTTCAACACCGAACCACTCAACACCTACCAAATCATACAAAACACCAATATTCACTCTCAAAATAATGAATAACGATTCCATCAAATATTACATTCCACAAAACTAGACACCGTTGACAGCTCTCAAAAACAAGAACTCACAAAAATCTTCAAAAATTTCAAACAGTATTCCATCTAGAAAATGAACCACTCAATCCAAATAATTTTTACACACAAAACATAAAAACAAAGGACAATACACCAGTGTACATAAAAAACTACAAATTACCCCACATAAAAATAACACCATACCTACTCAGGTAAAAGAATTATTACAACAAAATATTATAGAACCCTCAATTAGCCCCTTCAACTCCCCACTCTTATGAGAAACTCATTTCATCAAATAAAACTTAACAAAACCTCGCGACCTTTAACCGCCTTTTCAACACCAAACGAACATTATCAGTACCCGAGACTTCCATTGGGACTTAAAATTTCATCCAACAGTTTTCAAAGAATGTTAACCATACCTTTTTCAAGAGTAGGCACCAAAGCATTTTTATACGTACACAACATAATAATACACGGATGTAGTTTCGAACATCACAACAGAAATTTAACGAAAGCACTAGAACGACTTAACAAATATAATCTAAAACTAAATCCATCCAAATGCAACTTCCTACAACCAGAAGTAACCTATCTAGGACACCTAATAACACCCGAAGGCATAAAACCAAATCCCGCTAAGCACGAAACAATAAAAAGCTACCCCCAACCAAAAAATATGGACGAAGTAAGAAGATTTGTAGCATTCTGCAACGATTACAGAAAATTTATAAAAGACTTTGCTAACATGGTACAACCACTAAACGATCTCCTGAAAAAGGAAAAAGACTTCGAATGAACAAACCAACGTTCATTTTAACAACTGATGCATCAAATTACACCTTCGGAGCAGTGCTATCCCAAGGAGACATAAGTCAAGACTTACCTATCGCATACGCAAGCAAATCCCTAAAACAAACCAATTATAGAAAAAGAACTACTCGAATCCACTTTTGAATAACACATTTCAAACCCTACTTATTCGGCAAAAAATTCACAGTGATAACTGATCGCAGACCACTAGTATCACTATTCTCCCACAAAACTCCACCTCAAAATTAACCAGAATAAGTATGGAATTATCAGACTACGATTTCGACATAATTTATTAAAAAGCTTCAAGCAACACTAACGCTTTATCGAGGATAAATATAAATTCTGATGTATTAAAAGATATGATTCGAATATCCAAAGACAAAAAACGCGTTAGTCATTACCAGAAGCAAATCGGTAAAGAAAACATAAACAATTAACAATTAAATATGTGGGAATGCACGTCAATAAATGACATTAAGAACACAAAAAAGTTAGAATTTAAATTCGAAAGCGGCATAAAAGATACAAAGGAATTTCTTACAATAACGGACACACCGTCCACATCTTTTGAAACACTATGTATAGATACAGTAGGACCAATAAGACCTTGTAATAACTTCCGTTACATATTAACAACACAATGCGAACTAACAAAATACATAATCGCACATCCTATTGAAGATAAAAGCCCAAAATCAATTACCAAAATATTAAAAGAAGAGGTAATACTTAAATATGGCCAACTCAAAACATCCAACAGAGACACAAGGTTCGACAATAAACTAATAAAAGAAATTTGTCTGTTACTAAATATCGAAGAAAAGTTCTCAACACGATTAACAATTTTTTCCCTAAAACGGTAAGAGCGTAGTGGCTTTCCATCCGCCTAAATTTATAGGGACTGCTTCTAGCCGAACTTGATTGGCATTTTATGAAGCAGATTGACTTGGCGTTCTGAAGCCGAGCAGCGTAGGGTAATGCGCTATTAAAACTCACTCACTTGCAAAGATTCATAGGAAATCTTTCCATAAATAAAATATCACCACCGCCAACTTTAAAAAAAAATATTACAAAAAAAGCAACGACCTTTGCCGTGTGTGTTATTTACAGGTTTTTAAAAAAGTTTTGGATATAATTTTGTTTAAAATTGTATTTCTGTCATTGTATATAAATTGGCATAAATGTAAATTTTTCATTTGGTTATTTAATTTGCCATATTCGACCGACGTAGCCAGCAAAAAGGATTCCACATCTACAACTATAGATAACGTTAAAATATTTCACATTGCATGGTATAAAACTAAATTTTGAAACTGAGATTATTCAAATAGTAACACATTATATAAATTTTCATCATATTAGCCGTATTTTATACCAGTTTTCATGATTAAAAGTTGGGTTTTGTCGCCATAGCTTGTATATTGTAAAAACATATTGTTACGGAAATCCCAAATCTAGTCATTTTCTACAACCAAATTTACATTCGCTAGGCGTCATGCAGCTGCAGATCGATGAAAGCGATTAGTGGAAAAACAGACAGGTAAAAGCAGAGTAGACATTCGCAGGCGCCTCATACAGCAGCATGCCGATGAAAACGGTTACAAAGCAGGTTAACGAATTAAATATCAACTCATAAAATTAGGTGCTAGTAATAGGATGGCAAAAATGTATATAAATAGAATATTTGTGAAAGACAAAACAGTAGAAAAAGAGTATTTGAGTTAAGCAGTCGAAAGTATTGCCAAAAATAATTTGTAAATAATCCTACATTAAAAGAAATATAATTGTAAAGAAAAAGAACTTTGAAGTGTATTTCTCTTGATCAAAATATCTACGATCTAGTGATGCGGACTGCATCTCATAAAAGCGAATTTCATAACAATATCATGCAAGAAAACTACCTCTAATTTTTCATCGAAATTTTTCACATTCTTTTGGTATGCTAAAACTGTGCTCTCCATCTATTTTTGTTGACAAACATTAAAAATGAAAGCTTTTTTATTTGGCATAATAAGAGGAGGAAGTATAATAAGAGGGAAGCTATATCAACATCTCTTGCATCTTACATACATCCGCACAAACTTACTATGCCTTCAATAGTGCAGAATAAAAGATGGGATAAGCTAAAACAAACCATAGTCGGCAACACATTATGTCAAAACTTACACTCTTTACAACATTCTTTTATTTACAAAGTTTGCTTTATATATTCATCAGTAGACAAGTGACCAGTGATCAGTAAGCACAAAACCCCCATTGACCATCTTCACTTTCAATATATTAAAAAAAAATGTTTATGAAGTGCAGTATCTTTCTAGAGATAATTTGAATTTCTTATGTGGAAACATTCAAATTAAGGCATCTATGATTATGATAATCAGTTTCAGAATAGATCAAGTGTAGCTATTAAAATAGTTGAATCAAGTCGACTGCCATTTCTAACTTATAGATTGCCCAAAAGATAAAATTTACATCAAAAAATTTTTTTTCTATGCGTAGATACATGTCCTAGTTGCCGAAGCTTTAATGTCCCATTACCCTTACAATCCACTAACAAATCGCTTATCCCATAGGAATAAAGGCGAAAAGGCACGTACGCTACCCTCATTAAGTGGCACTTTCGCGTAGCCATAAAATTAATGCAGTTCAAACGTTTTGTACAGGCAATTAGGATAAAACCAAACATTATTATAAAAGCGGTACCCAACGACAACATGAGGTCACAACATTGTTAGCAAATAGCATTGTTATAAGTGTAGAAGCTGTATATGTACACAAGGCAAAAACAATATAGAAGTTGAGCACCATCCTAGCAAAGAGCATAAATTCACGAACCACCCTAGTAAATAAAATAAACAAACGTAGAATTTCATAAACAATTAGTGTCATACGAACTCATTGTAAATACTTCTCCCCAATCTCACGTTGCACCCTACTATAAACACCTCCCAGCAATCTCATACTGCACGCTACTATAAGAATTATTCGTTTGTCGTTATGCGACTTTGAATGGCGGACAATTCTACTTTTCGCTTGAAAAATGCTTCCAACACTATTGGAATTTTGCTAAGTTACCCCGGATTTACGAACTGCATAATCTCCATTAAAAAATCAGCGGACATCGTAAGGTCGCCAGTTGCTGTAGTGCGCATATTAGTGGCAAGTTCGGTAACATTACAAATTGCTTCTGCTGCGATGGAGTCAGCGTCTGCAGCATACTCGGCATTATTTGACTTAACTGGCATAAGATGCGAGGCCATATTTGCAGCACCAAGACTTTTTTTTCGATTAATACACCATCGTAAAATCGTCAAGTAAAATTAATGCCCAACGCTGAAATCGATTTGCTATGTGAACCAGTATACCGTTTTTATTTCTGAACATAGTGGCTGATGATCAGTTTATAAACAAAAATACCTTCCAAATTTATATCGATGAAATTTTTTATTGCCAATATAATTGCTAATGTGAACGTGCGAAATAAAACTCAAATAACTCAATTAAAAATTTCGTTCCGTAAATTGGTGACTGATTAACGGTAAAATTGTAACGCAAAAAATTATTTAAACTAAGCGATAGCTTAAAATCAGTAAAATTGATGGGTAAGCAAATCAACGTTCTTTAGTCAACATCGTAAAGGGAATTTTTCCAGTTATTTTAACAAAAAAAGAAAAAAAAATGCAACAACAATAACAACATCAAATTAAACAATAACTGCCAACTCTAAAGCGGCCGATATTCAATCTCAAATTCGAAGATGGATTGCTAGATATTGAATCCCGAAAGATGGCTTGATAGTGCTAACTAAGTAACTTCGTAAATAACGTCGCACCTACGTATGCTCTTCTGAAATTCCGCAAAAATATATAAAACTTTATGTGAAGCCAACAAGATTCCTTTAATTTTTATAGTAAATTTATTGGAACGGACTGCTGGGGATATATAACCCGAAAAGTAAAATAACACTCCATTGTTTCAGCACCAACCAGATGAAGAATCTGACGGGGTCGGGCGATTGACGCCGTGATTATCTCCATGTTTCTTTTTGGGAGAGAATTCATTATCGCCAAGATAAACCCTTCAAATTTCCCTTACAATGCGTTAATAACTGAGAGAGGCGTAAAAAATGAAATCCAAATTCACATGTGCATGTTTTGTATAAACAAACTACATATGGTAAACAATAACAAGCATGCAAAATGAAAAGAGAATTTGTAGAATTTATATTGAGCTGTAAATAAATGAATTTGAATGTTGAAACGATCATAATCGATTTACAAGAAATTTTCTTTTAGTTTCCAATATATAAAAGATTTGTTTTAAATCAAATTACGTAGTAGTATTTAATTTTATATAATTTTTGTGTACAATTTTGTGCGAGTTATATAGTTTCAAAAATCATTTATATTTTTATAAAATTTATAAACCTTGCGCCAGCATTCTTCCAACTTTCTCACTCAACTAAGCTGCCTCCACATATCGATCTATCTTCATGGATCGAAATACTCCCCTTCCACGTTCCGACTCCTCTCAGCTTGACTGTTTGTAGCAGCCCCTTCGCACTTCCTGCAGAATAGCCCAACGATCTAGAGGAATGTTCAAAAGCTGTATTTTCAACTATAGTCTCGAAATACTGTAAGCGAACCTTTATACGTCCTAATGTATCTTTTCGCAATGTTCTTCGATTTGCAATGAATTTTTGTATCACCAGCAAAAAATTGGAAATATCCAGCTTTTCTCAGCTCTTTCACGGGAGTTCTTGTAACGTGCGCGTGCAATTGTAACGTGAGGGTTCCGTCGATCTGCTTTGACTACTACTCTATCACAATAGTGTAAGTAAGACCGTAATAACGGCCTGCCAAAAAATCGCCAAGTCGCATTTGCAAGAATAACGGCTGGCCGTTATGCAAAGAAAAAAAAAAGGGAAAGAAGAAAGAAAAAAGTGAGGTGCTGCGGAGAGTGGTGTATGTTGATTGAGGTTAGAAGGAAACGCGTCGATTTCGAAAATGGAGATTATTTAGAATATCTTAAACAGAATGCGAGCGAAAGCAAAAAAATTAAAAAATAAATAGAATAAAAAAATATATGTATGTAAAGAACAAAAAAATTATGGAAGTTTTGTAAAAAAGGTTTGTGAAGACGAAAATTGTTAATATTTAAGTATTAGAAAAGAACAAAAAAATTATTATAAAAAGATTAATATATTAATCAAAATTGGCAAACGACTGCCTGCATCATAGACTTATGTTATAGGAATTTAAATACGAGACGAGAAATTTTTGTAGATTATATTACCTTGTTTTTTTCTGATTAAAAAAAAGTGATTTTAAGACTTGTCGGTTATTTTCTTTACTTTGTCTTAATCAAGCAAATAATGCAATGATAATTAAATAAAAGCCAAAGAAGAAAAAATGACGCTGGAGAGATCATTCATATGAATCATTATCACTGTGCTGAGAAGAATCGCCCAAGTTGACGTCAATGCTTTGTTAAAGACGATATAAAAACGTAACGAATTATTTTTCATTTAACAAAAAATTACATTTTAAAGAAAATAAATTTATAAAGAGAAGACCGCCAGAACAATAGAGAAAATAATCATCACCACTTCCAGTCCTCAAACAGCTAAACGCATTATTTTTGGACATGGAAAGCTGGACGACGAGCGGAAATATCAATTACTTTAGCAGAAAACATATGTACGAATATGGAGAGAGGAACTCGCGCTTGTTACCAATGGTATGGAAAAGGAAGCTTTACTGCAGCGTCAACATACGTATTTTTATTAAAATTTAATGTAAAACAAAAGGCAAATAATAAAATATATAAAAAAAAAAAATTTACTTACCACTTCATTCAAAAAAACAATAAATAAATAAATATTAAATATGCTATTTTTATGAACTTGATTTAAGAAAAGATTTTTGGATATTTTTATTTAGCAATTGAACACATACATATATTAAATTACAATGTTTATTTAAATAAAACCAATCTAAACTTATGAAAATTGTAGATAGGGGTAGCATTTCCTTGACATTCGTGGAAATTAATAACAATAACGATAATAACTAAAACCGAAAAAAAAGAAAAGATAACGCCCGGCTTAGCGGAATGCCCTACCGCTAAAGCGGAGTATTAGTGGGTGTGTGTGCAGGTGAAGGTAACGAAAAGCGAACGGACAACGGACCTCGCAGACGGACTGGACTCGTGGGCTCAGTCACTCCGTGAGCCACTTTTCTTTACTCCTCTCGAACGCGTTTTCTCTTTCTCTTGCGTGAAATAAACAGGTCCTACAGCGCAGGATTGAATTTCCAACAGATTATTCTACAAAACCCCATGTTACAAATGGTACGACGGTGTTAAATAAACTCAAGGGCAAACCTAGCATAGATAAGCTCCTCAATGTGCAAATTGAAGCCAAGTTTATAATCAAATGAAGTATCAAGATCGAGGAACGGATCCAAATTCTTGAATGTATGATTATGAATAAAGTAATCTGTTGCGAACGAACTCAGTTTCAAATATTAGAGCTTTGGCGATTGCACCAAATAAAGTAGATTACAGTATAGCAGATAAAGTCGATTATAAGCTGAAGTCCATAAGTCCTTGAAAAACACGTTAAAACCATGAACAAAATTACGTAATAAAGGACGAACTGAAAAGCAGAACTAACTAACTTGATGGTGCAGATACTTCCACGAATACATGTAAAATGTATCTTAAGATCATCAACGTTCTGTTGTTTTCAGATGTTGTCGTCTTTGAAAAGTAACAAAAAGAAGATTGCGTAATTCAAAAATAAAAAACGTAGACCCAAAGATGCTATAAACTTTACTTTATATATATATATACTTTAGCTTCGAAAAATCGAAATTGGCGAGGCGCAGATAGAGAAAACATGTTCTAGTCAATT